>NC_080730.1:1726340-1928840 GCF_019097595.1 Hemibagrus wyckioides | reverse complement strand
ACCTTCCTCACAGCGGCTGCCCATCCTCCCTGCAGGACATCGGCACCGGCCGGTCACCTTGTCACACGGAGCACCTGAACAGTCACATGACCCCGAGCAGCCGGTCCCAAAGTTCCCATCTGCACACTCTACAAGAACACAACACACAGTGCTAGACTGGCTCTGACCCAAACCACATACTGCTGTAAATATTTAAATACTAATCCCAGTTTGTGTATTATTTATTACAACGGTGTGTGAGTTTCAGTTTCAGCTGACCACACCTTCATCACAGCTTTCTCCTCTTTTACCAGCCGGACACTGACGCTGGCAAACCCCAGTCACAGGGTCACACGCTGCCCCAGATGGGCAGGAACACTTCTGTATACAGCCTTGACCATAGAAGCCTACATCACACTCTATATATACACACACACACACACACACACACACAGACAAGGATTATAAACCAACAAAATCGTTCATTCCTCGTCTATACCCACTTTAGGGTCACTGGGATCTGCTGGAGCCTATCCCAGCACACACTGGGTGAAAGGCAGGGGTACACCCTGGACAGGTCACCAGTCCATCACAGGGCCACACATATAAACAGACAACCACACACACTCACTCCTATATGGGCAATTTAGAATTACCAATCAACCTAATGTACATGTTTTTGGACTGTGGGAGGAAACCGGGGTAGAAGAGGCATGGGGAGAACATGCAAACTCCACACAGAAAGGCCCCTGCCTGTTCGAACCCGGGATTCGGACCCAGGACCTTCTTGCTGTGAGACAACAGTGCTAACCACTAAGCCACCATGCTGCCCCAAGATCACAGTAAACACAGGAAATAAAGTGTCTTCATCACTCTCCCGTAGTTCTCTGTACGACTCGGACCTTTTTCACATTTGTCACCATGATATCCGGGCTTGCAGGCGCAGCTGCCGTGTCTCCGATGGCACTCCAGAGTGTTCTCCTGGACACACTTACACTCCTCGGAGCAGCCGGGTCCAAACACCCATTTAGGACACGCTACAGAATATGAGACAAACCCAACATTAAAGATGAAATTTATTACAAATAACTCGGTTCTGTATTGAACCCAGACTAAATACAGCCATTGGAGAAATGATGATGATGATGATGATGATGAGTATAATGATGATGATGATGATGATGATGAGATACTCACGCAGGTGGCAGAAGCGTCCGTACAGTCCCGGGTCACACAGACACGCCCCATAGGTGCGATGGCACCGTCCGTTATGAGCGCAGTTACATTTCTTATTGCACTGCTTTCCATACAGACCTTTAGGACATCCTGAGGGGAAAAAGCACAAATATTCATCCGAATGAATGAACATTAAAATAAAAATTACGATTCTTATTTTAATTAAAATGTAAAAATAAGCAAAAAAAAAAAATTCTGCACACAACATGGGCCTTCACTAAATGTTAAATAATCAATCTGCACTAGACGTGTAAACCTCAAGCTTTCACACCCTCTGATAAAAAAATTAAATTCTTAAAGCTACAATTTTGAGAATTCATGATATTTTGAATCTGTCATGATATTATATACTATGATAAAATGATCTGATGTGATTTATTAGCATTTGAAGGACAAGTGAGCATTTTTCTTTAGCTCCTGGTGGACAAATGACAGCTAAATTGCTAACGATAATAACAATAATAAAAATAATAGTAATAATAATAATAATGTAGTAAAGGTCTATTTTTCAGACTTACAGGAGAATCACCTCTGTAGCCTTTTTATTTACACACCAGTTATTTGTAAAGAATATTTTAAATTATAATTCATTGAAATAATTAGAATAACTCAATTATATAAATAATTCTATTATAATAGTTGCATCAATTCAAGTCTTTTAAATCAACACATGGATCCAAATCAATGATCCGTATTATTATTTTTTACTTTTCTTTCAAAGGGTTTTTTTATTTTTTTACACAGACTAATACAAGGTGATGTGTAATAAGATACACTATATTGCCAAAAGTATTCGCTCACCTGCCTTGACTCGCATATGAACTTAAGTGACATCCCATTCCTAATCCATAGGGTTCAATATGACGTCGGTCCACCCTTTGCAGCTATAACAGCTTCAACTCTTCTGGGAAGGCTGTCCACAAGGTTTAGGAGTGTGTTTATGGGAATTTTTGACCATTCTTCCAGAAGCACATTTGTGAGGTCACACACTGATGTTGGACGAGAAGGTCTGGCTCTCAGTCTCCGCTCTAATTCATCCCAAAGGTGTTCTATCGGGTTGAGGTCAGGACTCTGTGCAGGCCAGTCAAGTTCATCCACACCAGACTCTGTCATCCATGTCTTTATGGACCTTGCTTTGGTCACTGGTGCACAGTCATGTTGGAAGAGGAAGGGGCCAGCTCCAAACTGAGTCCAGTGGCGGCGTGCTTTACACCACTGCATCCAACGCTTTGCATTGCACTTGGTGATGTATGGCTTGGATGCAGCTGCTCGGCCATGGAAACCCATTCCATGAAGCTCTCTGCACACTGTTCTTGAGCTAATCTGAAGGCCACATGAAGTTTGGAGGTCTGTAGCGATTGACTCTGCAGAAAGTTGGTGACCTCTTCGCACTATGCGCCTCAGCATCCGCTGACCCCGCTCCGTCAGTTTACGTGGCCTACCACTTCGTGGCTGAGTTGCTGTCGTTCCCAAACACTTCCACGTTCTTATAATACAGCTGACAGTTGACTGTGGAATATTTAGGAGCGAGGAAATTTCACGACTGGATTTGTTGCACAGGTGGCATCCTATCACAGTTCCACGCTGGAATTCACTGAGCTCCTGAGAGCGACCCATTCTTTCACAAATGTTTGTAAAAACAGTCTGCATGCCTAGGTGCTTGATTTTATACACCTGTGGCCATGGAAGTGATTGGAACACCTGATTCTGATTATTTGGATGGGTGAGCGAATACTTTTGGCAATATAGTGTATAATGTCTTCAATTCAGTAATGTAATTAATAATTATTATTTAATTATTGTATCATATTTCTGGTGTCATGTTTGTCTTCTTCAGTGTCTTGTAAACATTGCCAGGCTATCTTTTTGTGTGTGTGTGTGTGTGTGTGTGTGTGTATGTGTGTGTGTGTGTGTGTGTTTTTAACTGACCGTCCTCACAGCGTTCTCCACTGACGCCTGGTGGACAGCGACAGCTTCCAGTCACCAGATCACACACACCTCCGTTCTCACACTTACACTGGGATGAGCAGTTTCTGCCAAACCAGCCCTCAGGACAGGCTGCATCACACACACACACACACACACAGTGACATATATCTAGACACACAATTACACAAATGAAAGGCAACACAAAAATAAAAAAGTTGACAGGAATGTGGGCGTGGCTTTGAGCTGATCTGTCCTGATGAACTCACTCTGGTTGCAGATGATTCCGGTCCAGCTGTCAGGACAGACACAGCCAGTTCTGTGTGTGTTACACACTCCTCCGTTTATACAGTCCTCACAGGACAAAGTGCAGTCGAGGCCGAACGTGTCGTTCAAACAGACTGAGGTCAGTGGGGGAGAGTTGGGGGGGGGGGGGCAGAGGGAGAGGGACAGAGAGAGAGAGATTATTAATTATAAAATATCTATTGGATAACAAAATTAAAATAAATGGCATATAGACAACAAAAAAGTGAATTGTTTATCCTCATTAAGAAATTCAAGCTCAATCAATATGCAAATTGAAATTTACATATGATAACACAAGACCTGCATGTGCATACTGGAACCTGATTGGCTGAGATAATTATATGTAGTTTAGCTGAACAAATATGAATTAAGAAAAAAAGGTGATTATTAATGCTTGATAAAATGAAGGACAAAATGAAAAGCATTAAGGAGTTGTGCTGAAACCTGACCAGATAAAATCATTTAATCTGAGTTTAAACTAGAAAGTTTATGTTTAATTAATGACCTAAAGCTGGTTGTAGGAAATCAGACAGGATTTATAAAACCTCTATCAGTGATGTCAGAGAAATGTGTTTAGAGCCTTACAGTAACACCACTGCAGAACAATAGCCAACATGGCAACCTACAACAGAACAGGTACAAATAAAGGCACTGAAACAAGTTCCTTAAGAGTTGATAGCTTCGTACCCGAGTCGTATGTGGAACCCTGGCTGTGTTTCACATAACAGCTCTCAGGGTTTCCCCCAGAACAACAAGTCTGAGGTTCTACACTGAACCTGCTGTCTGAGTACGCAGTATATCACATAGCACAAAATTCCAAAAAATTTCTTATTTTCACGTTAGCACACAACGCTAGCGTGTGTAACTCCAGACCATCTGGAGATCTGCAGAAGATCAGCGTCTAACCGAATTTCTCCATCAGAGTGCTCTCAGCACGCAGCTCTCCTTCATCCTCCTCGTAGTCGTCATAGTGCTCCAACTGTGATGAATCCTTGATCAGATTTAACAGCCAGGTTTCCTTCACCTGTCCAGTGTGCAGGACTGTTTCATCCAGCCCTGACAACACACACACACACACACCATGTTACATGACTGTAGTGAGTGAAGGAGATGATGTTCAGATCCAGTAACAGATACTCACTGATACAGGAGCGACGGTCCGGGTTCAGCCCATATCCTGGTGAGCAGGAACACTTGAATGAGCCTGCGCTGTTCTGACACACATGTTCACAGCCACCGTTCTCGGCCAGACACTCGTCTATATCTGTACACACACGGGTCAATTATAAAACTTTACTGGAGGAATCCGGACACTCGTTAAGCGCTGCTTGTTAGAAAGTTAATTCCATATAAATCCTACAATCAATCAACTTTGCCTTTATACACTGATCAGGCATAACATTATGACCGCCTGCCTAATATTGTGTTGGTCCCCCTTTTAGCTGCCCTGACCCGTCCTGCACTGTGTATTCTGACCCGTTTCTATCAGAACCAGTATTAAGTTCTTCAGCAGTTTGAGCAACAGTAGCTCATCTGTTGGATCGGATCACATGGTCCACCCTTCTCTCCCCACGTGCATCAATGAGCCTTGGCCACCCATGACCCTGTCTCCGGTTCACCACTGTTCCTTCCTTGGACCACTTTTGATAGATACTGACCACTGCAGACCGGGAACACCCCACAAGAGCTGCAGTTTTGGAGATGCTCTGATCCAGTGGTCTAGCCATCACAATTTGGCTCTTTTGGTCAAACTCAAAGCTCAAATCCTTACACTTGTCCATTTTTCCACACATCAACTTCAACACAGAGATTGAGTTGTGGTTTTAATTTAAAGTCTTTTGCATCGATGCACTGGTCCTGGTCAGTGATGGAGTCTGAACCTAAGGCAAGCTGAGGAAGATCAATCACAGCAGCCATCTTCAGAAGAGCAGAAGAAGTCGGGATCACTTGTCTTAAAAACAATAATAAAATGTCTAATCATTTCAAATCGAGTGAGCTCTGAAGATACTCAAGGGTGATATCTCTGCAAACACATACACCATACAAAGGATCGCATTCTGACTTCAAGGCAACACGCACCGTCGCAGCTGCAGCCGTCCGAGTCCAGCCTGTAGCCCGCGGTACAGTAGCACTCGTAGCCTCCTGGGTAATTCATACAGTCCTGCTCGCAGCATGAGCTGCCGTCCACACACTCGTCTACATCTAAAAAGGATCAGAGCAAACATTTCCAGAGCGCTGCAACAATAATCTAATAATGCAAGCTGAAGGATTAATGCATGTTGAGGGTCAGCTGCGCTTTTATTTGTACCGATACACGTCGTGAGGTCGTCATGGAGCCGGTAGCCTTGGTTACAGCTGCACACGGGGCCATTAGAGTTGTGCTCACAGTGATGGGAACAGCCGCCGTTATTAGTCTCACAGCTGTTGACAATCTCCATCTCGATCCCTAACACACACACACACACACACACAAACACACACAAACACACACACCTTTCATGATGCTGAATTATCTGATCAGAACATTTTAGATCATGTTTTCATGGATCACGTTACAGCATTCTGCAAACTTTTTATAATTTTTATCCATTTATAGTTACAGTCACTTGAGTCTCTCCGGATGAGCTGTTACTATGGAAACGATAACACTATTGATCAGAGCAAGTGCATCGATATAAACCTGCTCTACAGTTAGAGCTGCAGTTATAGAGAATTAATCAACACCTTCTGACCAATCAGAATCCAGAACTCGACAGTGTGTGAGTGTGTGTGTGTGTGTGTGTGAGTGTGTGTGTGTGTGTGTGTGTGGTTCAAGGATGTAAAACTCACGGTAACATTGCGTGCCATCAGCTCCGACCTCGTATCCTGCGTTACACATGCAAACGAAGGAGCCTCTGGTGTTACGGCAGCCGTGTGAACACTGAGCCTGACCTGTCTGACACTCATCGATGTCTGTGACACACACACACACACACACCTTATTCATTAATTTATTACAATAACAGGTTATTAAAGTGAAAGTCTTCACCAAGTCATTCAACTAGACAGAAAAGAAAACGTTTCCTGACCTACGCAGGTGCGTCTGTCTACATGCAGGCGAAACCCAGGGTTACACTGGCAGTGGGAGGAGCCTCGGGTGTTCACACACTTGTGCTGACATCCTCCGTTATTATCAAGGCACTCATCAACATCTGCATGGGGAAAAAAATCACACACACACACATGTCAAAAAAGAAAAAGAAGATGATCAAAGTTCTAATCATTTTCATGAAATTCAATGTCTGAGACGTTTGCTCACACACACAGAGACACACACACACAGCTGTTCATCAGATAGTTCATTGGGCCAACATAAACGGATGCAGGAATTTTCCGAGAAAGCATGAAAGGTAAGGACATGAGCATGAAAGAATCGTGAAAAGTGGCGAGCTGTTCGATTCGAGTCACCTTCGCAGGTCTTGCCATCATCGGTCAGGTTGAAGCCTGGACGACAGTCACAGAAGGTTCTGCCCCCATCGCTGTGGCACTCCTGAGAACAGCCACCGTTCCACAGCGAACACAGGTTCTCCACTGTGGCAAGAACACACACACTGTATAACATCATCAACACATTTCACTGCTTTTATTGCCTCACCACATACTGCATTTCCTCTAGTTTCATGAGCATGATGAAGCCAGCACCGGAGAAGAAAGCAGCTCGTTTCTGGACTCTCTCGTCACTTCCAGTTCAGATTTTTCTCAAATCCGTGTGTTTCGTGTCAATGTTTAGCATCTATTAATAACAGAAACTCTTGAAAGTTTCTGAAATGAAAGGCTGATTGTGCAGAATGGAATGTACAAATGCTGGAGATGGCATCATGGGAAAGTTTCCCTGTGGAATGTCAGTTAAAGTGGACACACACACACACACACACACACACACTCACAGGTGCAGTGTTTGCCGTCCTCGGCCAGTCTGTAGTTGGGTCGACAGCGGCACTGGATCTGAGCTGCTGACTGCTGGACACAATAGTGTTCACAACCTCCATTACTCACACCACACAAGCTAACGCCTGCACACACACACACACACACACACACATTAATTCAACAGGTTATCAAAAAACAATTTATTTAACATCATTAAAATCAACCACAGAAACAAACACATATTTCGAATTTTGATACCAATTTTTAAAGAATGTGTGCTTCCTGATCTCTGGAGGTTCATCAATCCCATCATGCAACTGGACAGAGAAGAAAAGAGAAAGCTTCCTCACCTATGCAGGTGCGTCTGTCTACATGCAGGCGAAACCCAGGGTCACACTGGCAGTGGAAGGAGCCTCGGGTGTTCACACACTTGTGCTGACATCCTCCGTTATGGACGAGGCACTCATCGATATCTGCGGGGGAAAAAATGACACATGGTAGAGGAGTAAAAGGAGACAATCTCAGAGGTTCCCTAATTCCCCCATTTCCCTAATTTCAGCAAAGACAATTTGACCAGCTCTGCAGCTGCACAGTCTTCTCCATCCAGACAGATAAAAGATGATCACATTTGCCGTGAGCCCTGAGCAGCCCTCAGCACATCTTTGAACATTCTTGCCAATTTTAAAGCTTTCCAGCCAAATTCTAATCAATCAAACTTGAACGTGGATGAATAGTGACTTCAGAAAATTCCACACAACCAAATGGTCAGAGACAAAAACGGGAGAGAATCGCGGCTCCTCGGCCGTGTGAGAAGGATACAGCATTAACATGACAGCATTACAAGCTCAGACTGTAAGCTTTCCTCTGACCCATGACTTTATACCTCACTGCCCGCTGAGAGGTGACAGGAGCTGCTCGTAGTTTTACAGCTCTGAAAGCAGACTGCTGCTGAGACCAGAGTTAATCTGACCACGCACCATTTACCAACACACTAACATCCTGCTCCAGCTGAACTCAGATCAGATCTGCAGCGCCGTTAAAGTCTGTCTTGGATCAGACAGACTACTTTCCCATGGCATCTTAACACTAACAGTAGTGTATAAACAAGGTTCACATGGCGATTCCCAGACCGTTCAAAATGACCTCCAGACGAGAATCACCTACACAAAAATGCAGCCGTAAATACAACACAGATCTGGACGGATTGAAATAAGATCACTGAAACCACTTCTGACCCAAAGGTCTGCTTTTTCTTAAAAGGTGCACTGAACAGTCAGAAGATTAAAACCAGGCAGGAGGTGAGGTTTATCATATAGCAATTGAACGGTCAGTTTTATGCGTTTTAAGCAGTAAAAGCTGTGTGACTTTGACGAGGGCTGAATTGTGCTGTCTAGACGACTGGGTCAGAGCTTCTCCAAAACAGCAGGTGTTGTGTGGTGTCCCAGTGTGTAGTGGTCAGTTCAGTGAACTAGTGACAGGACCTAAGGCTTACTGATGTGTGTGTGGAGAGTTAAGGCTAGTCTGTCTGGTCCGATCCCATGGAAGATCTTCTGTAGCACAAACTGTAAAAAGTGAATGCTGGCTCTGATAGAAAGGAGTCAGATCACACAGAGCATCACAGCTCACTGCATATGGAGCTCAGAGTGACCATGCTGACTCCTGTACACCACCCAAAGCTCCTTCAATGGACACATGAGCATCAGAACTGGACCATGGAGCAATGAAAGAAGGTGGTCTTGTCTGATGAATCACGTTTTCTTGGAAATGGCCACCTCACAACTTACAGGACTTAAAAGGACCTGCTGCTAACATCTGGGTGCCAGATACCACAGAACTTCTTCAGAGCTCCAGGAGTCCATGGCTTGACCATCTGAGAAATTATGAGTTCAGATTGTGATGATGCCACAGGTGTCAGAGAATATGTGATGTTCCTCGCTCAACTGTCAGACAAAACAAATCATGCCAGATATCTCAGCTCTTCTAAATAAGATGTCAGGTCTCTTCTGCATCCCTTTATAACAATCCATCCCACTTCCAAGTTTAGCTTTTTAGCCCCAGATATTAAACATCTAGGGATCTACATTTTGAAGTTCTTCATTCATTCAGGTTGCTCTACTACACTGGTATGAAGGTATTCCTAAAATTCTTTCCCTACACAAGATCAACACGTTCTTGTGGTTTCTTCAGTATGAACGGCGTGTTCTCACTGATTTCTCTTTAAATAAAACCTGTGACCACTTGTGCCAATGAAAGCACTGTTCCCTCCAAAACGAATGAAAGAGGTTAGTGTTCTACAGCATCACCTCTCCAACATATAACACTGCAATAACCAGGTTTTGTAGCTGAGCATCAACACAGAAGCTCTGCAGGAGATCCGGTGGCGTCCAGCTTTCCTTGGCCTTTTCTTTTGGTTTCTTTGGAAACACGCAGCATATGGGACACAGGGCTTACAGAAGGGCTCGGAGACATCCTCAGCCTAATCAATCAATAGTAAAATAAAAATGTTTCCTTAAACCTTGATGAAGAAGATGTGCTAGTTAAGTTCTTGATGTGTGCGCCAATGTTTTCTGTAATGATATGAAAACAAATTCAGTGTCACATGTGAGAACTTCCACTGAACTCCTGCTGTTGGTTTTGGACTGGAAAATAAACCTGAGTATGAATTGGAACCACTTGACATATTAGCTTTGTGGGATTTAATCAGGTAATCAGATAAAATAAACGTATGGCTAATACAGAAATACAGGCAGGGTATTATTATGAAACACAGCAGCTTTCACAAAGGAGGCAGAAAGAATACGCATATTTATATGTATGTATATAACCATCCTTGTGCCATGGACCTGTATGTGATTATAGAGACTACAGGTCCTTCCAGGAACGCTTAAAAACAAGTTCTTTCCCTGCATGTTTGTGAGGTTTGTGGTTTAACTTTCAAAATAGACTAACACTGTGTGACCATCACAGCACACAGGATGTAGGGTTAGATGTAGGGTTGGATGTAGGGATGGATGTAGGGATGGATGTAGGGTTAGGGTTAGATGTAGGGTTAGATGCAGGGTTGGATGTAGGGTTGGATGTAGGGATGGCTGTAGGGTTGGATGAAGGGCTGCATGTAGGGTTAAACATAGGGATGGATGTAGGGTTAGATGTAGGGTTGGATGTAGGGATGGATGTAGGGTTGGATGTAGGGTTGGATGTAGGGCTGGATGTAGGGTTGGATGAAGGGCTGGATGTAGGGTTGGATGAAGGGCTGGATGTAGGGTTGGATGTAAGGCTGGATGTAGGGTTGGATGTAGGGCTGGATGTAGGGTTGGATGTAGGGTTGGATGTAGGTTTGGATGTAGGGCTGGATGTAGGGCTGGATGTAGGGTTGGATGTAGGGTTGGATGTAGGGCTGGATGTAGGGTTGGATGTAGGGTTGGATGTAGGGTTGGATGTAGGGTTGGATGTAGGGTTAGGGTTAGATGTAGGGTTAGATGCAGGGTTGGATGAAGGGCTGGATGTAGGGTTGGATGAAGGGCTGGATGTAGGGTTGGATGTAGGGCTGGATGTAGGGTTGGATGTAGGGCTGGATGTAGGGCTGGATGTAGGGCTGGATGTAGGGTTGGATGTAGGTTTGGATGTAGGGCTGGATGAAGGGCTGGATGTAGGGTTGGATGTAGGGTTGGATGTAGGTTTGGATGTAGGGTTGGATGTAGGGCTGGATGTAGGGTTGGATGTAGGGTTGGATGTAGGTTTGGATGTAGGGTTGGATGTAGGGTTGGATGTAGGGTTGGATGTAGGGTTGGATGTAGGGTTGGATGTAGGGTTGGATGTAGGGCTGGATGTAGGGTTGGATGTAGGGTTGGATGTAGGGTTGGATGTAGGGTTGGATGTAGGTTTGGATGTAGGGCTGGATGTAGGGTTGGATGTAGGGTTGGATGTAGGGCTGGATGTAGGGTTGGATGTAGGGTTGGATGTAGGTTTGGATGTAGGGCTGGATGAAGGGCTGGATGTAGGGTTGGATGTAGGTTTGGATGTAGGGTTGGATGTAGGGTTGGATGTAGGGCTGGATGTAGGGTTGGATGTAGGGTTGGATGTAGGGTTGGATGTAGGGTTGGATGTAGGGTTGGATGTAGGTTTGGATGTAGGGCTGGATGTAGGGCTGGATGTAGGGTTGGATGTAGGGCTGGATGTAGGGCTGGATGAAGGGCTGGATGTAGGGTTGGATGTAGGGTTGGATGTAGGGCTGGATGTAGGGTTGGATGTAGGGTTGGATGTAGGGTTGGATGTAGGTTTGGATGTAGGGCTGGATGAAGGGCTGGATGTAGGGTTGGATGTAGGGCTGGATGTAGGGCTGGATGTAGGGCTGGATGTAGGGTTGGATGTAGGGTTGGATGTAGGGCTGGATGTAGGGTTGGATGTAGGGTTGGATGTAGGGTTGGATGTAGGGCTGGATGTAGGGCTGGATGTAGGGCTGGATGTAGGGTTGGATGTAGGGCTGGATGTAGGGTTGGATGTAGGGCTGGATGTAGGGTTGGATGTAGGGTTGGATGTAGGTTTGGATGTAGGGTTGGATGTAGGTTTGGATGTAGGGTTGGATGTAGGTTTGGATGTAGGGCTGGATGTAGGGCTGGATGTAGGGTTGGATGTAGGTTTGGATGTAGGGCTGGATGAAGGGCTGGATGTAGGGTTGGATGTAAGGCTGGATGTAGGGTTGGATGTAGGGTTGGATGTAGGTTTGGATGTAGGGTTGGATGTAGGGTTGGATGTAGGTTTGGATGTAGGGTTGGATGTAGGGTTGGATGTAGGGCTGGATGTAGGGTTGGATGTAGGGCTGGATGTAGGGCTGGATGTAGGTTTGGATGTAGGGTTGGATGTAAGGCTGGATGTAGGTTTGGATGTAGGGTTGGATGTAGGTTTGGATGTAGGGCTAGATGAAGGGCTGGATGAAGGGCTGGATGTAGGGTTGGATGTAAGGCTGGATGAAGGGCTGGATGTAGGGTTGGATGTAGGGCTGGATGAAGGGCTGGATGTAGGGTTGGATGTAGGGTTGGATGTAAGGCTGGATGAAGGGCTGGATGTAGGGTTGGATGTAAGGCTGGATGAAGGGCTGGATGTATAACTCCAACGTCTTCATCAAGTATGCAGATGATACCACAGCTGTGGGCCGAATCAGCAACAACAATGAATCGGCCTACAGGGAGGAGATCCAAAGCCTGTCAGCATGGTGTTCCATGAACAGCCTCACCCACAACGCCACAAAGACCAAAGAGCTCATCATGGACTTCCGGAAATCTAACAGCAGCAGACACTCCCCTATCTACATCAACGGGTCTGAAGTAGAGCTTGACTCAAGCTTTAAGTTCCTGGGTGTCCACATCTCTGAGGATCTGTCCTGGCATCTGAACACCTCAACTCTGGTTCGGAAGGCACAACAGCGTCTTTACTTCCTAAGAAGACTGAAGAAAGTTCACCTATCCCCCAAGATCCTGACCAACTTTTACTGCTGCATCATTGAGAGCATCTTCAGCTCTCAACGACGAGCTCCATCACAGTGTGGCATGGCAGCTCCACGGTGTGTGAAAAGAAATCACTGCAAAGGGTTGTGAAAACTGACCAACGCATCATCGGCACCCAACTACCTGCCATTGAGTCTCTTCACCACAGTAGAATAGTAGTCTGCGCAGAGCACACAAAATAATCAAGGACTCCTCCCACCTCCCACCCGAGTCACAAACTGTTCAACCTCCTTCCATCCAGGAGGAGATACAGGTCCATCCGAACCAGAACCAGCAGGTTTAGGGCCATTTTTTTTCCTTCAACCATAAATCTACTGAACTCTACACTACACTGTTAGGACACTCATGTCTCACTACACTTACCACTTTACACTTCTGCTCCACCCTGTACATTCTGTTAATATAATATTTATAATATTATTTATTATTTCACTGTTATACATTCTGCTATAATATGATATTTTCTCACTGTGTAATATAATTAATGTACATATTGTCCATTCATAGATTACACATAGTTTTTTTAATCTATCTATCTATTTATACATGTATACACCTGATTCATCCTCAACATTGAGATAAAGCCTCCATCTTTCCTAAGAAGTATAACAGAGCATGGAGGAGTAGTCTGTCTGGTTGATGAACTCAGCTACACAACACTGCATATGCCATCTGATCTGACTTTAATGATGCTACAAATTATTAATTAGCTATTAATTATTATTAATAGCTAATCATTTCTACAGTATAGTGCCATTCACAGAGACTCGGCGGATGCTCCATGCTCAATGGATATAAAAAGTTTACACACCTCTGCTACTGAAGTGGCAAGTTTTTGTAAAGTAAAAAAAAAAAAATAAAGTCAGATTATTAGGTCAAAAGCAATCAGAAACATTTTTAGGAAAAAAACCACTTTAAAACATGAATCTGGTTGCATAAGCATTCACCCCTGTATATAATTGAGGCTGTGTGTCAGAATGAACCAATCACATTCACGCTCCTGTTTAACAGTAATTATCAAACAGATGCAGTGATCAATGCAATAAATTTGATGAACTCCAAATAAAGATCAGTGTTTCTACACACTACACATCTTTCTGGTTTCATCCGACTGCTGAAGATCTTACAGAGCTTTATATTCAGAAAGTCACTTGTTCACTAGTGAAAATAAAGCTGACTGCGCACTCACTCACCTGGTCTCAGGTATCTCATGCTGAACCTGTTATACGCAGTGAAGCACGGTGGCCTGTAGCAGGCCCTGAAACCACGCCAGTAAGCAGAGTAATAAGTCGAATAAACAGAGCCGAGATGAAGCCCAGTGAAGAGAAAACAAAGCAGAAGCCACATGGGTGATGGCATGCTGAGGAACACTGCAGTCCCAGGGATGGACACTGATACGGAGAGGTTAGGTGGACCGAGAAGAAACTAGGAGTCAGGAATGTTCCTTTCCTTTCAGTCCTCCCTCACTCATATACTCGATTCTCTCTCTCTCTCTCTCTCTCTCTCTCTCTCTCTCTCAGTCCCCTCCTTTTCCACAACTTTCCACTCTTTTTACTGAGGGCCAATTCAACACAGTTAAGAATTTTGCCGTAACTCAAATGTTTTTGTCCTTGAGCCACATTTAACTTTTAACTTATTTATTTAAAATTATTTCTATATTATTCTATGTGCATGAATAGAGGACTGCACTTTTTTCCCATTTATTTAGAGAAATATATACGTCACAAAGTGTAAAGAATATAATTCTACAATATAATTTTGTGTTTAAACTAATAATAATGTAAATGTCTTTTAAAGTCTTAAAGTTCAATACAGCAGCCTGGGTGGAATTCTGGGAAAATATTTGCCAGTTCAAAAACCCAACTCTATAATAATAAAACTGTAATAATAAAATATTGTAAAAACAGTAGTCCTAAAACTTCTATATTTTTAAAGAGTGTACATTGAACTTAACTAAAATGTAAATTAATCAATTAATTAATAAATTTCTTGGCTCTTATTGAGGGACAATAAATAAATAAATAAATAAATAAATCTGTTCTTATTGAGGAAGAATAAATAAATAACCCAATAAATAAATCTGATCTTATTGAGGGAAAATAAATAAATAAATAAATCTTTTCTTATTAGGAGAAAATAAATAAATAAATAAATAAATAAATAGACAAACAAACAAACAAATAACTAAATAAATCTGTTCTTATTGAGGGAGAATAAAATAAATAAGTAAATAAATAAATAAATTTGTTCTCATTGGGAGAATATAATAAATAAATAAATAAATAAATAAATAAATAAATAAATAAATAAATAAATAAATAGATGGATTTGTTCTTATTGGAGGAAAATAAATAAATAACTAAATAAACAAACAAATATATAAATAAATAATTTGTTCTCATTGTGGGAAAATAAATAAATAGATAGATAAATAAATAAATTTGTTGGTATTAGTGGAAAATAAATAAATTAATTAATGAATAAATTAATTAATTTATTCTTATTTGGGGGAATAATATAAAGCTGTGTAACAGTAACATAATGAACAACAGGTGAATGAAATAAATACCAGTGCTGCTCAAACATGTAAACAATATTTGTTTTCAATAATGGATATATCAATAAATCACTAAGGTCCAACATTTGTAAGTGCTGAAATAAAAGCAGGGTTGGGTCATTTCGGTCATGTTCTCAGCCATGTGGAGGCTGATTTCAGTAATGAGCAGCTGACAGACCATCTGAGTTACATCATCCTCATGAAGCCAGAGAGATGAGGAATGAACAGGACACGCTTTAGCATAATGAATTTCCCACAAACTCTTTATATGATGGCAGTAATTTGTGTGATGAGAAGATATTCCGTCTCCAGCCAAACAGATAAACGTAGCCCGGTCTCCACATGCGAGCAGACACGGCGTCTTTAACATCAGCCTGACCCTGGATTCCTGCACAGTCCTCTTCTACTTCTTCTTTTGATTAAAATGTGGATTTTTTCTGAACGTCTATATCACAAGAAGAAACTTTAAACACAAAACTTTTTAATTTGTTTTTTCAACACAGACACAAAACTCTGCTTTTTACCTTATTATTAAATTAAATCTATTTTTAATAGCTAACATTGTTTTTGTTTTTTTTACAAATAGCTAATGCATATCTTCAGTAAATTTTTTACTCTCCGAACTATTCATATGCACATTATTATTCATTTAAAATTAATTAATTCAATTAATTATTATAACAATTTAATCCATAATATGGTGCAGATCAAATCAGTCAATCAATAAAAGCACTAAACAGTGCTGACTTGTTTAATAATCTTCTTATGGACACAAAATAATACCTTTTAATTCCTGAACAGAATTAAAATATTCAATTAAATATGTCGTTAATTGATTAATTGATTTAAAAACTGTACACGGTACATCTAAACGCAGCACTGACTGCTAACTGAGGTCTGTAAATGTAAATCTGATGCTGATGAAGGAAGCTTTATTTTAAGACTCCAGAGCCAGACTCCCTCCAGACCAGGAGCCAAATCTGTGCTCTGAGATGACCTTCAGCCTGTCCACTCCATACACTGCTGTATTAACACTGTGTGTGTGCGTGTGTGTGTGTGTGTGACTGAAATGCCACGTGCTCACATAAAGCTACAGACTCGTCTCTTCCTGAGGATCCAGTCTGGAGCTGATTAACATACACATTCCACAACCCCATGGTATTCCGGGAGGTGTTTTGGGTCGAGATTGCAGAAGCAGAAGGAGAAGAAGATGGTGATAAAGGTGGCGGAGAAGACGACGTGAAGCTTTGAGAGGGTCAAGCAGGCGTCCAATTCAATATCAGCTTCTAATGTGAGATCATCTGGCAATGTCTGTGAAGCAACTTTAATTAGACTGTCAAGGAGCTGGAGTGTGTGAGATGCACTGCCCTCTGTGTGTGTGTGTGTGTGTGTGTGTGTCTGTGCCAAGAAAAAGCACTTTTTAATGATGTAAAGATCTGGAAGTTTTGTGGGAGTTTCGTAAAGAAGGAAGAGAAGTGCTGGCAGCCGAGGTGCTGACTCTCAGTGTTTCCTCTCGAGCTCATTACAAAAGCAATTTCAGCTGCTACGCAGATCTGACTGAGAAGCGTACACACACACACACACACACACACACTGCTTCGGATCCAGCATGCTTACATAATTTATATAAAAAGCTTTAAGAACATGAATAAACACACAGCACTTCAGGACAGAGCAGAGTATTAGACGTTCATCTAAAGCGAATAAAGACACAGATGCAGTAAACAGTAAACACAGCAGCTATTTGTCAGTTATTCGACGATAAATGACAGGAACAGCTGTAAAAATAAAGATGACTATTATTATTGTTCTATTTATTTTATTATTATTATTATTATTATTATTATTATTATTATTATTATATTTATTGTATTATTATTATTGTTGTTGTTGTTGTTGTTCTATTTATTTTATTATTATTATTCAATTTATTTATTTATTTATTTTTTAAATGTAAAAAAAATGTAAAAGTTTCTTCCAAATAAAAATAAAACTGTGCAGAATCATATGTGTGGATATACACATTCATACGTACCTAGAGCAATCAAGTAATTAAAAATAATCCAAAATGTATAAAAATAAATAAATAAAAATAAACATTAAGATTATGAACTGAACAAATGACATTTATATCCACATCATCAGTGGGACTGAACGAATAAAAGCACATTTGCTGATTTCTACTTTCTAGAACATGCATTTTTATACCAAATCCCTTTTTTTCCCCTTTTAAACACTTATAAATAAACACACATGTGAAGGCTGTGGGATTTGCCCTTGATGATGATGTTCTGGTTTGCAAGTTTAAAGCAATTTGTGGATCATGACAGTAGAGAGAAATTATTTTGAGCTTTATCATGGTACTGATGTGCAAAAATTAAAAACATAGTGCTACAAGTAGCAGGTATGGATGTAGCCGACACTCTAGGCTCTTTATATGTACCTGCTCCCAATGATTTCCTGTCCATTAGACGGCAAGCTGCTTTCCATGATGGAGTGAATTTGCACGAAGTAATGAGTATTGTATTGATCATGATAAAAGGAGGACACCTGAGTGATGGAGTCACGACCTCTTTAAAAGTCAATAAGCCGCAGCAGAGACGGAGACGGAGACGGAGATGGAGTGTAATGTAGCACCAAGGCTCACGAAGAGGCTCTGAGAAAGTCCGTGGCATATTGCCGCAGCATGTTTTATCATGTACTGCAGGACCCTGACGCTGACGTCTACAATCGCTTCCAGATACAGACAGAAAGAAAACGTCTAGGGTTAGGTTGTCTCACGTGATTAGAATCAAGCGAACAATCATGAGACATTTTATTGGATATCCTACAAATGAAGTAATAAGAAAAGTTATGACCCTCTGAATAAATTTGATTCGATCGTGAGGATCTTCCTCTTAAGTGCTCACCTTGGCAGGTCTTTCCGTCTTCCTTGAGTTCCTGTCCTGATGGACACTTGCAGTAGAAGCTGCCAATAGTGTTGCAGCACAGAGCCTCGCAGCCTCCATTCGTCTCCTCGCACTCGTTCACGTCTGACGGAGAGAAGACGCAAAATAACGACATGAGGTTCACACACATGAGCCATGAACGTTAGAAAAAAAGGAAACAGCCACAATTCATTAAATGAAAGATTGCTCTCGTCAGTCGTGTTGGTAATTCTGGGCTTCAGTTTACTGACTGACCGATAGGTAGAAGATTAGGGGGGTTTATATGAAAATAATGCATCCGGATAACGAATAATAATGAATCCAAAATCAGCCACATGCAATAAATGAATGCAGAAAGTTCTCCAAGATATCACAGCTGGAGTAAACAGTAAGAGGCTTCATCATTCCTTCAGTTCCTCCCCATGTGTTCATCTCTCACCTCAGACACATGCAGATGTTTACACCACTCACTCACACCTATTGTGCATTTCCAACAGTAAACACCTCATTACACCAGCCTCCAGACACCAATTACAAAGCAGAAACATGGTTAAAGAGGCAGAAAAACAGCTGAATGGAAATTTACCCTGTGGTGATCACCTGAAGTTCTCAAGAGTTCTTCAAGAAACAGTTTCAAAACCCAGAAAGAGTAAAATCTAGGCCTAATGTTTTTCCTCCATGGGGTGGTGATAGACCACAAACTCTGAACATCCATTTCCATGATAGATCCTGAACTCTGATTCTAGGTCAGCCTGAACAATAAAAACATGAGGGAGATTCTTCTGTCTCTCCTGGGGAACTTATAAAGGTTCTGTGTAGAACTCTACAACAGAAAGATTTCCCATCAGAAAGGGTTCCAAAAAATGATTAGGAGACAAACCTTAGAGGCCGATAATTATCTAATAAAGCATAAGGAACCATTGCTGTGTACCACATACCAGTACTACTAAGCTAAATGCTAAACTCCTGACCGGTTCTAGATATTTTTATGAAGATTTCCCACCAGAGGCAGTTCCAAGTAGAACCCCTTTACAAAGCAAAGAACATTCTTTATCATTAAGAGTATAATTAATGAACTATTATGATACACCAGTGCAATCTCAGAAATAAAACAGGGTCTATCTAGAACCATAACAGTCTCTTGAACTTTTCCATCTTGGAGAACCCTACATATAGAACCCCATAAAAAAATTTTTTGGAAATTACTTTTCAAAAAAAGCGGAACTCTTTACACTAGAACCATTACCCAACAAACTAACATGAGGAACTGTTGACAACGGTTCTTAGGATTGATTGGATAATTACAGGTTCTTAGCTTCCAAAAAAAGGTGTGTGTGTGTGTGTGTAGTCAGGGTCAACAAGGTCAAAGGTCATGTGTTAGGGTTAAGTATTCACAGTTCCTTCTACAGAACCAAAAGCTCAAAACTAGCACAAGTGACCGATATGTTCAAAATATCAATCACTTCACTTTTTCACCTAAATCCTGTCTGGAAATCACTCTGAAATCACAAAGGGGTCATCAGGCAGGGGTCATTAGGCAGGGGTCATTAGGCAGGGGTCATCGGGCAGGCAGGCTCTAGCACAGGACACACACATGCATGACTCCAGAGGGCAATAGCAGCTCGCTTTAAATTGCAGTGTCTGTGCTAATAGACTCAAGTTCAGAGGTGAAGGAGGAAGAAATTGTTCTGACCCACTGAGAAAGTTTGTGTGGTCAGTAATATTTAAAAATATGACCTGAGCAAACAAAGCATCGGTCCTGGTTTCTATGGTCATCTGCTTTGAATTAGACCTCTATTAATGAGGAGAAAACCAGACAAATCTGTGTACTGAACTGTTCCAAAAACATTCCTTCTTAAATTATTTAACCCTTAAAACTCTGACAAGTCGGGACACATTCCTCACTCTCAACTCATAACTATTCAATTCTATTCGGTTTTATTTGTATAGCACTTATAACAATGGACATTGTCTCAAAGCAGCTTTACAGAAAATAAGAAACAAAAGTCCAAGATTAATGTCAGACAAAATCAATGAGCAAGCCTGAGGGGACTGTGGCGAGGAAAATGGTGAAATTGTAAGAAGAAGAAAGCTTGAGATGAACCAGACTCAAAAGAGAACCTCAAGCCCATTTGGGTGACACTGAAGACTGTGATTATAAATAATTATAAACACTGGATAGTGCAATTATAAATGATTATAAACACCAGACAGTGTGATTATAAATGATTATAAACACCAGAGAGTGTGATTATAAATGATTATAAACACTGGATAGTGCAATTATAAATTATTATAAACACTGGATAGTCTAATTATAAATGATTATAAACACCAGACAGTGTGATTATAAATGATTATAAACACCAGAGAGTGTGATTATAAATGATTATAAACACTGAGAGTGTGATTATAAATGATTATAAACACCAGAGAGAGTGTGATTATGAATAATGTCCTTTCTCCAGTTATGTACGGTCAGTTGGAGTTGTGTGATGGAGATACAGCATGTGTAGAATGTTATTCTGTGTCCACATGTGGTCGGCATCTTCTCTTGAAATGTCCGAAATCTTCATGAAGCAGAACTACAACATACCTGTGTAGACTCTTCCATATCCACTCGATTTATTCCATTAAATATTATTTCAGACTGACAGAGCGAGCACGATGACCTCGACATACGTCCATTAAACATTCGTTTCCTCCTTAAATACACATCACAATCAGCCGGTCACTCCGATCAGACTGTGAGAAGTACCTCGGAGACATCCCTGATCTCTTCTGCAGCACATAATCAACAAATAATCAGAGAGTAACGAGGGATAAATGACAGAAACGAGAATTGAGCTGAGGGAAAGGTGGATCTTGAAGCAGCAGATGTATGTTCATGAGCCAAAACCTGTTACTTCAGACTCCAGGTATGTTTGATTGGAAGTTCTCACGGTGTATTATGGCAACTCCTGTGACACAGGAAACTGATGAGCAACAAATAAATCCATTTTCTCTTTCAATAAACTTGTTTTATTTCTATACGTTTCTCCTAATAGCTGTTTCTAAAAAGGGAAGAAAATCCCTGACGTTATCCTGACAGGAACATGTTGCTCCTCGAGGAACAACTCATCACTTTCACATGTTTGTTCAGTTGTTCCTCATTGTCTTGTCAGCTTGTGTGTTCACGGGTTAATGCATTTTAACAAACCACCAGTCAGAGCTACCAGACCCCCCTGCAAAGCTCCACTACAGCACCAGGATTCAGCTCTCAGAGACATGAATTCTTTTAACTGGAGGCCAAAACTTTGACTTTTAGCATTTACAAGTTTTGGCTTTCTTTCACTGGACTATCAGTGTGGCTCATAAACACATCCATCACTTCACTTCAGGAACTGTTATCTGAAGCCAATTAAAACTACCAGAGACCCCTCAGCTTGCTGTTCATCCCCCACAGACCCCAAAACCCAGTATGTCACAAAACCAGTGTGTGCTTGCATTCCTGATTCGCATTGTGTGCCTTCCTGTGATGTAGTCAAGCTGCTATGTAGCCTAATTCTGATAGCATAGCTTGTATTAACAGGCTGTATGCCAAAGTAAACCGCTGAAGCTACATAGCGTCGCTTGGGTCACTGAGTACAAACATATATTATATGACATTATAATATTATCCACTGACAGGTGAAGTGAATGATATTGATTATCTCGTTGTCTGAGGAACATAGAGTTTGAGGTGTTGACTTGGCCTCCAAATTCACCAGATTTCGAGCATCTGTGGGACATGCTGGACAAATAAGTCTGATTCATGGAGGTTCCACACCACAACTTAAAAAGGATCTGCTGCTTGGTGCCAGATATTACAGAAGACATGTATATAATTTTCTAACCTATATCACTGGTTAATATGCATATAGTCGATTTTACTCATTATTACATGTGATTACCTCACGATCGCATTCAGCCGTTAAAACCGTTACATTTCAAATTTAAACCCCTTCCCGCCAGGCGCATACACGCGCAAATGAATGAATCCCAAGCGCGTGACTACTCAAACTAACGTGCGAGTAGGTGGAAATTTTTTATTTGTTAGAGTCTAAATAAGGCAAATAACTGCAAATCATTATATTCGATTATAATATCAGCCACACAAAAAGCAAACCTCGCACATTTCCATGAAAATGACACAACGTGTGTCGTTGGCGAGTGGGAGTCGGCTCTTTGAATCGGCTCTTTGAATTGGCTCTTTTAGGCGAACGGTGAGAGTCGACTCGCAAAGGGAGCAGGTTATTTTTGTATAATAATTTTCATTATTCATCTAGTGTAATTTTATAATATTGTAATTTCTGCCTGATGACACAGTTTCAGAGAAAGAGCTATAATCTCTGAACAATAATCACCGCTGAGTCAAATGATGGAATGACTCACTAAAATAGCCAGAATTCCCATCACTAATACTATTCATTGTGTGTGTGTGTGTGTGTGTGTGTGTGTGTGAGAGAGAGAGAGACAGAGAGAGACTTAATAATATAATTTCTAATATATTGATATTGCAGAGTCTACACTGCCTCCTACTGGTAGGTTTGATGTATACAGAAGCTCCATAAACACTAAAAACATAAAATAAATACTAAACCTTTATTAGAAAAGCAGTCTAATACTGTTTAAGTAGGTATTCTTTCAAATTGTTTAAAAATGTACGGCCTTGACCAGACAGGGCGATAATGGGATCTCATTTGTTCCACATGTGCTAAATGTGCTTCACATCTGTTTTCTATTCCTCTTTGTTTGTCTCTCTGCTTTTCTGATCTGATAAAAGATCCGTATTAGTATAAATGCCCACCACACCCACACTCTTAATGAAATATGATATTGCAATCATCTGTGCCTTTTCCAAACCATGTGAAGAATTCCTAGAACTGATAAAACGGATAGAGGAAGAAGAGGAGATGCTCCGTCATCCACCTACATTACACACACCAGGAAACAACGGTTCACAACTGTTCCAGACCGAGAGGAGGGATGAAACGTCTCCAAATAAAAATGATACTGCTCTTAAAACGTTTAATGCCTCTGTGGTTTCTACTGAGGAATGTTATGAGGGATTCTTTTGAAAAGAAATAAGAAAAACAAAAATACGTCCAATTGAATTAATGTCATTACGAGGATACGTCATCTCTATATTTTGTAAGTGAGGCTTATAAAAATATATACAAGGTCCAGTGTGAGCTTAAATTATATATTTTATTCGAGCAAATCCCAAGTTTCACTATTTTTCACACCTCTGCACTTAATACAACCATTTAAAAACCATCTTTAGCGAAGATGCCAATAATTCTGGAGCTGACTAGCTAAGCAGAGTTAAGAGTTAAAAGCCTTGTATAAGACCTTATATACAAGAGATTTCAGCTCACAACTGTCCAGTCTACAGCAGGTCAATCTAATTGTGCATCTTTATTTAGATTTTATCCTGATTTCTGATTTTCAAGCTATTCTTTAAACCTGAAGGAACCCGCTTACATCACGACTCAGCTCACGAAGGGAAACTTGGATGTAGGAGGCTTCTAATGACAATCAGTCCTGTTTACACATCAGCAGCTGCCTTTACTCTGAATATTCTTCAGAGGTTTGACTACAGACAGAAATGGAAAAAAGGGCTCATATTGTTAAAGAGATATTCGGATGTAGGAGGCGGAAACAGTTTCAGACTGTAGCAGTGTAACTGCTGTAACATAAGTGAGAACAGGAACTTACGGATGTTCCTGAGCATTAAACGTAACTATAAGTGGATAAAAAGTATGAGGTTTCAGAGTTAAGCTGTTATAAAATACCTGTGGCATAAAAGGGAATCGAAAAAATTCACTCAACTCTGGGATAACGGTGACAATGGTGATATCGCACCACTGAATCAGTGACTATTTTACTGTAACATCATAATTATCATCAAAGTCAAAGTCAAAGAAGCTTTATTGTCACTTCAACCATATATAGCCAATGCAGTACACAATGAAGTGAAACAACGTTCCTCCTAGACCAGAGGTGCTACACATAAAGACAAAGTACAGTGATGCAGACAAACATAGAACTAAACAGAGATAAAAACTAAACTATACTTAAGGTGCAAGAAAAACTAGACATACAACAGAAGCGCACAGGATGACAAGACAAGACAGTGCAGATAAACAACATGTAGACCGACTTTGTGAAAAAGAAGTGTTGACAGTGAGTGCAGATATTAAAGTTAACATGTAAACAGGATCAATATAAAGTGTAAAGTGTAATGTAAAGTGACATATGCGTGCAAACAGTGTAAAGTGTAATCACACACACACACACACACACACACAGTTTCATTCCCAACTCACTGTATGAACTGTATATTCCAAATATATCATTAAGCCAACAACTACAAAAGGATAAGGAAACCTCTTTCCTGATGATTCACTTAAAGAATCATTTAGAAGAATCACTTAAGTGAGTCATAATGACTGGTTAATAAATCCAGCTGTAATAAACTATCACGAATTTTAGAAATATCCATCCATCCAGAAAGGCCCTGGCCTCTTTAAACCCGGGATTCAAACCCAGGACCTTCTTGCTTTCAGGCAAAAGTGCTAACCACTAAGCCACCTAATTTTAGAAATATTTAATTCATAGATCTTACAAATATCTTCTCGGTCGTATCAAAAACATAAACCATGTGATCATTTTTCTTGCCTCCGAACAGAAACGATGAGTCGAACTGATGAGTCAGTATTCAGTAAACACGTTTCTCACCACAACACAGAGGACCCAGGCTGTGTGTGCAAATTCTCCACATATCTCTCTCTTTAAACCAGCTGCATTTGGTTTTTTTCTTCCTAAGGCATGTGTTGACAGGACACAGCAGACAAATACCCTCCGTCACTCGTTAGATAACACGCAGCCATCGGCAGCCTGGTCTCCGAGACTCCAAAACACTGGAATACAGCAGCCATGCGAACGTACACGCCGGAGTGAAGAGGGTCTGGCTCTGGGGTTTGTCTTTCTAATACACAACATATGAAACAGGAACAGACGGAACAACTGCTCTGATTAAGAGGACATAAAGCAGCACAATCCAAACCGTTAAACTGCAGTCAGTCTTATTAATTAATAAATAAATAAATAAATAAATAAATAAATAAATCCCAAAAATCTGGATTCTTGATTCCAGAATGCAGCGCAGTCACACGGCTAGTTAACGATCTGAGAGATGGTGTTGGTGATGACAGCAGAGTTAGTGTTTTAAAAACTCTGGAAGCTGATCAGTGAGCAGGATGTGGAGGTGAGCAGGTGAAAGAGCTCGACAGACTAAAGCATTAAAGCGCCGCTGCATCTATAGGTAGAAATGAAGCGAGAGTTAAATCATTGCTAAAGCTTTGCTATCAGTAGGGATTCGAATGATTAATCCGTTAAAGTAAATTGAATTCCTTATCTTAGATGTTTTAATTGCAAACCTCACATGAAGGTTAATTAGGAAGATTAATATGTGAGTCGTTAAAGAAACAGCTGGAACAGATATATTGTATATAGCGTATGTCGTACAGCTAGTGGTGTCCTCCATCGTGCCTTCAAAGAACAAGAAAAAACCCATGTCCCTGAGCTTTCAGGTAACGCCCACTTCCTGTTACAATGCTTTATGACTCTAGGTGATGTAAACACACCATGAAAATATATTTTTCAGACCCTTGGGGGATGACCCTTGACCATTTGCATGTGCCGTGCCTGTGTGCTACCTGTTAGGGCCTGACTGTTTGACCTTTTGTTCCTGGAGGCGTGGTGTAGAAGCCTGCAGCAACACGGCACGGGCGCCAGGAATGCCTCAATTACTGCAGCGTGTGCTGCGAGACAACCCGTCACTTTACCGCAGAATGGATTAGTGTGGGGGTTTTTACTAATAATGCAGTGTGTTTCTCTTTAGAGTTGAAAATATGGATCTCCTGACCTGGGGCATAGAATATCGACTTTAATATCTATATTTATATGTGCAGAATTGTATATAGACACAATACATTTATAATAAACTTATTCCTGTGTAGTAGTAGTAGTAGTGGGCAGCATAGTGGCTTAGTGGTTAGCACTATTGCCTCTCAGCAAGAAGGTCCTGGGTCCTTTCTGTGTGGAGTTTGCATGTTCTCCCCGTGCCTGCGTGGGTTTACTCCGGGTATTCCGGTTTCCTCCCACAGTCCAAAAACATGTACATTAGGTTGATTGGTAATTCTAAATTGTCCATAGGAGTGAGTGTGTGTGGTTGTCTGTCTATATGTTTGGCCCTGTGATGGACTGGTGACCTGTCCAGGGTGTACCCCTGCCTTTCACCCAGTGTGTGCTGGGATAGACTCCAGCAGATCCCCGTGACCCTAATTAGGAATAAAGCGAGTATAGAAAACGGATGGATGGATGGATAGTAGTAGTTGTATGTCACAATACACTTTGAAATATTGTAAGCTACTACTACCACTAATTATAATAATAATCTTCTCAATTACATTTGACTGAATAAAGCTTACAGAAATAACGTTCTTGCAACATTCTACAAGCATAATGGTTAGACTAGTAAACATTAAAATATAATATTAATGTGGAAATGTTAATGTTAATGCAACAGGAATGTTGTGGGAATGTTTATAAAGTGTTGTTATTAAAACATTCCCAGTTCTCCTGAAAACATGAATCCAGATTTTTCTAACCAAAATTTTCCACAAAATACATTCAGAAAATATTTTCTAACATAAAAACACCGTGATCAGCAGAAACGTTATTATTACATTCTCATGTCCAACCGCAGAGAAGAGCTGCTGAGTTACATGTCTGGTACACTGTCACTGTCTGTTACACTGTCGTGATGTGGGACACAGGCCCAGCTTTCATCATGAAGCCATCAGAGATCCCACATCTGTCTGCTGAGGGTCATCATGAGGGCAGAGCATTCATTAAGTCATTAAGCTGATTTCACACTTGACATTTTTTCCACCAGTGTTGGATTTACATGATGCTCTCAAAGCGGCACTGTGAAGAACTTCTAAAGGAACCTCTTTGTTTTTTTGGTCACAGCAGTGCACTTCCAAAACGTTAACAGAAAAGCAGCAAGTAACATCCAAGCATTGTTTATTTGTTTGTTTACCATTTTCTCCCTGACTTGTTCTCCAGCCAGTTCCCAGGCACATAAACCTCACCGCCAAGCACATAAACCCCACCCACCAGGCACACAAACCCCACCCACCAGGCAAATAAACACCCACCCACCAGATACATAAACCGCCACCCACCAGGCACATAAACCCCCAAACACCAGGTACATAAACCCCCACCTACGAAGTACATAAACTCCACCCACCAGTTTCACATACCCCACCCACCTGGTACAAAAACCTCACCCACCAGCTACATAAACCCCCACCTACCAGGTACATATACCCCACCCACCAAGCACCTAAATCCCATCCATCAGACGCATAAAATCTAACCCAAAAGGCACATAAACCCTCACCCTCCAGGTACATAAACCCAATTTACCAAGCACCTAAAGCACACCCACCAGGTACATAAACCCTCACCCTCCAGGTACATAAACCCTCACCCACCAGGTACATAAACCTTTACCCACCAGGTACATAAACCCTCACCCACCAGGTACATAAACCTTTACCCACCAGGTACATAAACCCTCACCCACCAGGTACATAAACCTTTACCCACCAGGTACATAAACCTTTACCCACCAGGTACATAAACCTTTACCCACCAGGTACATAAACCTTTACCCACCAGGTACATAAACCCTTACCCACCAGCTACATAAACCCCCACCTACCAGGTACATATACCCCACCCACCAAGCACCTAAATCCCATCCATCAGACGCATAAAATCTAACCCAAAAGGCACATAAACCCTCACCCTCCAGGTACATAAACCCAATTTACCAAGCACCTAAAGCACACCCACCAGGTACATAAACCCTCACCCACCAGGTACATAAACCTTTACCCACCAGGTACATAAACCCTCACCCACCAGGTACATAAACCTTTACCCACCAGGTACATAAACCCTCACCCACCAGGTACATAAACCCTCACCCACCAGGTACATAAACCCTCACCCACCAGGTACATAAACCCTCACCCACCAGGTACATAAACCTTTACCCACCAGGTACATAAACCCTTACCCACCAGGTACATAAACCCTCACCCACCAGGTACATAAACCCTCACCCACCAGGTACATAAACCTTTACCCACCAGGTACATAAACCCTTACCCACCAGGTACATAAACCCTCACCCACCAGGTACATAAACCCTTACCCACCAGGTACATAAACCCTCACCCACCAGGTACATAAACCCTCACCCACCAGGTACATAAACCTTTACCCACCAGGTACATAAACCCTCACCCACCAGGTACATAAACCCTCACCCACCAGGTACATAAACCTTTACCCACCAGGTACATAAACCCTTACCCACCAGGTACATAAACCCTCACCCACCAGGTACATAAACCCTCACCCACCAGGTACATAAACCTTTACCCACCAGGTACATAAACCCTTACCCACCAGGTACATAAACCCTCACCCACCAGGTACATAAACCCTTACCCACCAGGTACATAAACCCTCACCCACCAGGTACATAAACCCTCACCCACCAGGTACATAAACCCTTACCCACCAGGTACATAAACCCTCACCCACCAGGTACATAAACCCTCACCCACCAGGTACATAAACCCTCACCCACCAGGTACATAAACTCTTACCCACCAGGTACATAAACCCTCACCCACCAGGTACATAAACTCTTACCCACCAGGTACATAAACCCTCACCCACCAGGTACATAAACCTTTACCCACCAGGTACATAAACCCTCACCCAAAAGGTTCATAAACTCCACCCACAAGGCACATAAGCCACCCCCACCAGGAGCAGCAGAACTCAGAGAGAAGTTCCAGTGTAATTTTACAGTTTTTACAGTAAAACTCTCACTTGATTTGGAAATAATTTGATCTAAGATATATATAACTGACTCTCCAGGATATTTTATCACTGTGTACAAAAGAAGCAGGACTGAGCCTCTCTTTAAAAGCCAGAAGAACAAGAAGAAGCACGCAGAGAAGAAGAAGAAGTGGAGAAGAATGAAGCACTGGAAGCAAGCGCACTGTATCCAAAGAGCTCCGAGGACATCATTAAGGATGATGGATGTGACTGAAAGCTTCAGGGCATCTGCTGTAATCACTCACTGCTTCATCAGCTATCACCACAGGAAGTAGAACAACAAAGAACAGGAAACTGGCCAGGAAACAAGATTAACAGGTTTATCAGAGAGTAGGAATCACATGAGCACCAAAAAACTGCATTTTCTGTCAAACTCAGTGATGAAAAAATATGAATGAAAACAAATGAAGAAACTGAGGCATCAATGTCAGAAAAGAAAACAGGGATGTGAGGAATTTATACGCAGAAAATTCCAGAATAAAGTGAGAAGATCAGCCTGGTTTGTGATCAGTGATGGTTACTATTCTAATCCGAATGGTTTTTGGATTCAAAATGGTGTGACGAGTGTAAAAGAAGTATGAAACCTTCAGTGATTTAGTTCAGGGTCAGACTTAATGTTCCTAAATTATCTTACATCTTAATTAGAAGGACATCAAACAGAATTCCCCTACAAATAACTCACATGAGCATAAAAAAGGCTCCATAATAACATCAGAAGTGCATTAGTGAAATTGGAAGCATGAGCAGGACCCCAGAGTATTTCCTCAGGTGTATTTTCAGAGATTTCGGCGTCTCAGCGTCTGCCTGCTGACAAACGAATCCGACTCTGCGACTAAATCCATCCTGTGATAAACCGTCAGGTTAGATGTCTGAGATCAGGTATTCGTGTCCTGTGTAACTTTTCTGCGGCTGACCGTCCTTTATCTTCTTCCCTTTTAACATTACAAAGATTCTACTGACCGTAAATATATTTTTACTTGAACATGGAGGCTGTGCTACAAACCAGGATGAAGGCTGAGTTATGACTCTCACTGCATAAATCTAACAGCTGACCTGTGGAAACACGTCCAGAGCCGTTTAAACGTTTTAGCTTTATACACCAAAAAAAAAAAAAAAGGGTTTCGGGTGAAAAAAGTCCTCCTCTCGTTTTCTTTCATGTTTCATGCTGAAGGAGATATGGTTAATAACAACACACAAAAATAAACCCATCAGGTGAAGCCTGATTTATACACCTGAGTTGAGCTGAAGGACCTGAAATCTAAGGTTAAGGTTAACTACGCTTATTATCTTGCAGCATAAAAATAACAGGAACGTCGAACCTGGACAATGTTATCCTAAACATTGCAGCCTGGCCTTAACCCTCCAGGACCCCTGACCCCCAACCCACAGCCAGGAGGTGTTTGAGAACGAATGTACCATGAACCATGAACACTGAAGAACAAAACATCTCACACGGGCTACGTGACATCCTACAGGAGCAGCTGAGCTTCCAAAAACATTTTTAAAAAGCAAGTTTGTTTACCTCCTGACCAATCAGGTCACTGGTTTGGGTGCAAATGAGAAAACCAAACCTGGAGGTGAGAAACAGGACTTTTGTAAATGATTTCATTGGTAAAATTACAGTGGTGTTGTATCTAAAAAATAACAAGCTGATTTTCTGCCTCTAAAGCTTCAGCAAACTCAAACTCATCAACTTCCTTACACTGGTATTTACATCATCTGCATTATTGATTAGAATAAATCTAATCTAGAGAGAAAGCTAGGTTAGTTAGTTAGCTGGTAGGACCCTTTTTCCCAGTACACTGATGTTCCAATACACATGGAATGGTGATGGACTTATGAGACTTTTTAATCAGTATAAAGAACCGAATGATGTTCTGTCTGTGAGTCAGGACTCTGACTTTCAGTGGCTTTCACTGTGTTTTTCCCTCTGTTGGTGAACCTTACACAGAATTGTACTGTTTGAAGATCAAATTTTAGTTGTTTAGGAACAAGAACTTAGACCAAAGTGGCAGCAGCAGACCCTCTGACATGCTGGTGGCCTGAAGAGGTGAAGGTTTTCTGAAACAGCTACATTTACGATGCCTCGCAGCTCAGACCTTCACATCTGACCCCGCTGACCTGATGTAAAACGAGTTCATTAGCCGCCCCGCTCCCTCACCCTCCTGGGTCAGCCCGCCGGACCTCCGGCACAGCTTCAACACTGCTGCATTCAGTAGAACACGAGCTCTGAGAAAAATCCATCATCCACCACAATCTTCTGATCTAAATGATCTGAGTGGATTTCTGACCTCAGTAACTTTTCACTACGCAGAGTAAGGACACGGTGATGACGGACACAGGTCAGAAAGCGCTGGAGAGAAAAGGGGATTACGATACGCTCGAAAGAGGCTGGACAAGATGGAGGAATTCTGAGGCAGGTTTAGCCTGTAATTAGACAGGAGGAGTTCATATCCTCGCCTGGGGACTGGGGTCAATCACTCAAAGCTTCTTTATAGAAGCAAAAATTGTTCTTCTGTTCTTCTCAAAAGAGCAAAAGAAAAGATCTTGTAAACCTCTTGAAAAGCTAGAACCATTAAAGGAATTTCTGTGAATAGTTCAGAGTTCTTGTGTATGATTCCACAGAGAAACAAAGTGAAGAACCTGGAAGTTTCACCATTTTGTTAAGTGCAAATCAAGACCTCAAGAGTTTCCAGTTCTAGCTTTTATTGTTTACGCATTAGCTGTGCTAGAAGTAAACCCCTCAGGAGCAGAGGACTTGGCAGATCTTTAAATGTGTGCAGGAAATCCTGAAGGCCATGTATGGACTCAGATGGAGGTTTATTATCGTACGATTTGTGTCAAACATCTATCATTAAGCCTGTTCATTTATCATGTATTTGGTAAAGAAATTGTTTTGTTGGTTTGAGTGGATTTTCATCATCCGAGTTCCTCTATTTTGAGGCTAAACATATTTTGTAAATCAGTCAGGTTTAGTATTTTCCCTTGTAAAGATCACCAGATGCAGAGTGATGCTCTGCCAGGCTTATAATAAAACCCGCTTATAAACACACACTCACACAGAAGAAAAAGAGCAGAAGTGATGTCAGAACGTTCGCACTAGCATGCACCAAGCTGCTTTTATCACTTGTAGTTGGTCACTTGTGCGTGTGGCCTGTCCTAAATTTATTTTTAGCTCCAGAGAAATATTAGCTGAATATTTTACATCTAAAGCTCAATATTTAAATGAAATGCTGCTCTAGTCGGAGTGCAAAACTGGCTGAGTGCAAAAACGCTCGTCTTCATAGGCGATTAGCATTGTTCTCAGATAAGATTAGCAAAGCAAGCTAACTAGCTATGGACACTCAGCAGAGGCACCAATAATCTCTGCTACTTCCTGTCTCACAGGCTTTATTTTTCTGTCTAATTCTCTATGTTTTTGAAGAAACGTCGGATTTGTCCAAGGAATCGTTCGAGACACTAACGACACTAACTTATTTGCATACAATTAAGATTCTCTAATTGACAATAATAATAAATTTTATTTCAGGGTGGACACTAAACTCCTTCATTCACACTGATATAAAATTCTGTGTTATGAACGATGGCTGCAGGATTCAGCCTCACGAGGACGAGCAGTGGACGGAGAGCCGCAGAAGAACACGATCAGGGGAACGCGATTAGCCGAGAGCACGGGGCCAGAAAGACGTCCTTCATGGCGTGCCAACTCCTTCTCCTCCTCCTCCTGCTTTATTATGTGCTAAAACCACAGGAATATGTCAGATGTCATCACTTGCTGCCACACAGTACACCATTACAGGGAAGTACGACAGACAGGAATGCAGTAACAACACTGTATTAGTGCCGAATTCCTGCTTGACATCATAACCGGCAGAAGACGACTCGTTGTTTAAGGAGCTCATGTCGGCTTGTCGTCGTCTATTAAGGATTTTTTTTTTACCTATCAGTCACAATGAAAAAAAAATGTTTTGTTAGGAAAAATGCTCTACTTGAGTGAAATGTGCTTCTGGTACAGAAGGTTTCCTCAAACTGGAAAAACATGGAGCGAATGATAAATATCCGTCATCTCCATCTTCCAAAAAGTTTGACGTCTGAACTGAAGCAGAAAAAATATTAGACTTCTGCTTCCACTTCTTCTATGAAGGCAAATTAGCACATGTGTGGTTTATGGTCTGAATTAGATCTTCCATCTTAAGTTAAAGGATATGTGATGGATGTCTGGCTTTGTGATCCTTTTAGCTGCCACTGAAGAAGAAGGATTTGTGTGGAGAAGCTGCACACGTGGTGAAATACGTATAGCCCTAATACCAAAGCTAGGTGAAAAATCACGTGTTAGCACAGTGAAACTTAAAATGTTTTAATGTTTTATATTTTTCACATTGAGTCACATCGTCCCTCTAATTTCACATCACTAAACAAAGCTTAATGACATCCTACAGCTCTACAGAGTTGCCACAATGACCAGCATGGAGTCTCCGAGTCTCTTAGACCCGCCCCCACAGGTAACCAATCAGTGTCCATGATCAAGCGAGGTGTCAATCACAGAGTAATATAACCATCACACTATTCATAAGCTAATAGCTTCCCAAAGGAGAGAGGGCAAGACCTTATGCAAAGCTCCCCACAGTCAGGACAAAACAAAACAAAAGGCAGCGGGTCTCGACACAGCGGGAAAAAAAGTCACGTGGAACTGACGTTTCCTTTTAGCACTTCAAATGCATGGCTGGACATTTTTGGAGGCAGGGGGTCGACCACATGCAGAACCTGCAGAATGGCTGCACGCTGAGTGCTGTTCAGACCAAACAAAGAAGCCAAAAGAAAAGAGGAAAGGTCTTAACAAGTTGCTTGTTGACTCGTGCTCGAGACGGGGCACCGCTCTCAGCTTAACAAATAAACACTTTTAATTTAAACTAACAGCGGAACAAAAAAGCGCAATTAATGATCGACTCATGAAGAGGCAAGTAGCAAGTAGAGTTTACTCATCAGACTGTTTACAGAAAGTGCTTGTGATAGTGCTGATAAATCAAAAATCTGGATTTGTTTTTATCATTAGAAAAAGATTAAATATGCCCTATTCGGACGGGGTTCATTTACATTCAAAATCAAAACATTTCAACCAAAAAAATTATTTCATGATGCACAGAAGGTGTGTTAAAATGCCGTCCACCATGTGAGTAGTTTGGAGTTGCATCACTCAATCCATCTCACAGAACCTCTTTCTTTCTTCTCCTGAAATTCTCCCCAGTTAACTGAATATGATGAGACAGTCTTTATGTATAATGGCGAAGGGAAGAAGTGGTGTGAGGAATTTCCTGTTGTGTTTGGATATCAGAAAAGCAACAGTCTCGTCCATTCCTAACACACCGCCGAACTGCGGCTTCTCTTCCTTATTTGCAGGAGATAAAATTCTTGGCCTTCAACTGCTTGAGCCCAACATCAGACAGGAGGAAGCTCAAATTCAGCCATTATGGAAGCTCAAGGAAGGAAGGAAGGAAGGCAGTGCCAAGATACCGAGATTGAAAAGTAGGAGCTTGTGAGAAGTGAAATGCATCCACCAATGATTAACAGACCAACCATTCTTCATCACATCTGCACGGATAACCGGATTGAGGCTATAGTCGGACGTGTCACATGTAGTACAGAGAGCGGGACGTAAACATGAGCTGTATTTACTCACCGTACTGACAGCTCGGCCCGTGGAAGCCAGCCGGGCAATCACAGAGCTGCGAGGATCCTTCTCTACACCGGCCTCCGTTAAAACACACTCCATAGCTGCAGATAGCTGCAGGAAGAAAGAAACACAGATATCAGAGAGGATGAAAAATCCTGACGCATGATGTAACCGAGCAAAAAACAAACACCTGGTATAAATCTACACAGGCATTAGTTACGGCAATTAATACTTACAGCATGTTTGGCACGGTTTACAGAATAATAAACAACAAACTCTATTTGTACAGAACTATAATCAGTAATTAGCATGAAAATAGCTTTTATTATTTTTAACAACATTCTGATGTTTTAAATCAAGACCTTAAGTCAATTTAGATGATTCTAATACAAAGAAAATTCTCACAAAGCAGCATTCATTACATTTCATTAACTTAGCCAGCTTGCTAACTTTACCAGCCAGGGTTTTGTGCTTGCTAACTAGCTGGCTAGCTAGAATTAACCCATTCAATTCTGTTAGCCTTGATTACAGTCTAGGTGCAGGATTTAACAATTCTCCAGATCATTTCTATCTGATTAAAAAATAACAACAAAATCCTATTTTAAACTAGAAAGCTATCAAATAGCCTTGTTAGCTAGCTAGCAAATGTTAGCTAGCAAGGCTAACAGCTATCCTGGTCTTCTGCATAGACTACTGCACTTAGCCTGGTTAGATGTTTAGGGTTTTATTTAAAAAAAAACTGGTGAAGTCTAACATGAGGAGGGGGGAAAACTGTGAATAAAATGACAGAGAGAGAGAGAGAGAGAGAGAGAGAGAGAGTCAGAACTCTCAGCATGGACTGGTGTATTGAACTGTAAAACACTTTTAAAGTTTTTTATTGGTTTTATTGAGTTTTTCTTTAACATTCTGTCTCATTTCTTTCTCCAAACCATGTTAATAAAATATAATATCATCTATATGCCTGTGTTTAATATTCCTCAGCCTCACAATATCCAAATATTCACAAACACTTTTCACTACACGTGAACTACAGCATAGGTTCGGTCATTTGCTTTGTAAAAAATCACCCTAATGTAATGTTCAGTGTGTGTCTTTCAGGTGGTGAACTCCAGGGTTTACACAGACAGCGAACAAGCTGTGTCATGCTCAGATACTTAATCCACCCAAACTCATTTGGGACTTTTTCTAGTATTTTATGCCTTTCATTATTTGCACAGCGCAAATAAGCTTCAGCTCCGAGATCAGAGTTCCTTCATTATTTACTGTGTGACATTTCTTTTTAAAACACCGCAGAGATCGAAGAGAACGGGGAGCTGAATGTGTTTTCAATCAGCAAGAATTACAGCCACCAGACACACTAAACCCCCCCCGAGCTAGGCGTTCTTTCGTTCTCTTTAACGTGTGTGTGTGTGTGTGTCCTGCTGAGAATCCACAAATCCATAAACGAAGGCTTTATAATCCGTCGGGTATTCTGTGCCTCGTGGCTGCCTCTTGGGCAAAAGTACAGACCATCAGATGTCACATTCCATAAACGCCCATCACTCAAAACTAATGACCCCCCCACATCTTTTAGCATGTGTGTCTGTTAAACTAGTGCCAGGTGTGTGTGTGTATGTGTGTGTGTGTGTATGTATGTACGCACGCATACATGTGTGTAGTCATGTCTGAATGTGATGTATGCTCTCCATCTGCTCGGAGGCTTCCACATCAGATCGTTCTGCTGCAGAGAGACATGAAGAGCGAGGAGCTGATAATGAGTTTTGGTGGAATTCCAATCCACTTAAAAATAATGACTTAATGTAGCTTTAGACAGAGAATACAGACAGAAGCACTTTATAGCAGACCTTTAGACATCACTTAAGCTACATAATTAGGATCCATTATTGGAAAATGATGGCTCATTTACGTTGCCTGTACCTGTACAGTGAACTCGAACAAGCCTCACAATCTTGTACTTTATTCATTAATAGCTGGACTAGAGTCCTGAGTCTTAAGTATGGAGTAGTGTCTAGGGAAAATGGACACTTTCTTTTTACAATCTTCATCCTATGAAGTCAAACACGAACACATTTCCTCCCAGATTTCTCTCATCCTACATAATAAAAAAGCTGAAGAACCTTCGATCCTTCCTTTTGTAAATAAGCAAGCTTATAGATGACCACGATTGGCTACTGACACGCCCACTCTCGGGAGCTCTTTTAAAATGGGTGGCAACAATAACTCATCATTTAAATCTGTCCAAAACCCAAATCAACAGGACATCACCCTCAGTGGTGCGTCTTTCAGAACCAATTCCATCCTTCCTCCGATGAGAATAAATCCCAAACAGGAAGCACAGACTTCCCCACCTAGTTCCACTAAAGGAAGGGTGAAGAAGATGAAGCTTGTCCATCTCTCCCGGCACACGAGACGGGAATGTGATGAATTCCTGCCAGATGACTGACATCCACAAGAATAATCTTCACTAATCTGCATGCATTAGAGTGTGGCATGTGGTCGCCTTGCTTAAGCATTATTTTTACTCAGACAACCATGAAGCCAGACGAATGATACTGTAGTGGTTGATTTCTAGGAATCTTGTTAAGGTGTAAGGTCAAAACCTTCAAACTCCAACCCGCAGCTCTTTCATTAAAATCTGCAGAACCACGCCTCCTAAAATGTTATGCAATTTTAAGTCTCAAGATAATTACATTCACATTGAGAGAAAAAAAAATACTTAAAAATATATATTTTACAGCTTTCTTTCACAAGGCCCAAACAGGTACAATTACAGAGCGTGTTAAATTATAGCTCTTTGAGGAGAAGTTGAATAAAAACCCTCTGCCTAGCTGCGAAGTACAGTCTGTGAAAAATGCAGGACAGGAAAATCCTTAAAAAAAAAAAAGAAAAAAGGGCATTCCTGTGTGAAAGCACGCAAAAGCAGTAAATAGACCCTGAAACAATGGGTCATGAAAATGTCATGTCTGAAACGGAGAGAAATCTACAGTCATGTGACCTTTGTGACCGCTTGCATTGTTGCGCGCAAGTAAATGCCGTCTGCTGACCCTCGGACCACCCACTGACACCACGCAGAACGTCCTGTAGAAGCTCCTGAGATCCACGTGGACGTCTGGTCAACACTGGGTTCAACCTGCTGTTAAACACAGAGCAAATAAAAGCGACGGTGTAGCTCTGAGGAGCAAGTCCTCATTTGGGATTAAATTGTGGTCCGAAATTCTTCCGATTTCCCCGTCTGCGTTACTCTCAGCCTCCATTGTGTGGAAAGAAAAGGAAATATTGGTTAAATCCAAGGAAGTCTCTCCAAGCATCTTCACCATTAAGAGCACTTACACATGAAGAGTCAAGGAGTCAACCGGTGTACTCGAGAAACTGCACTCGGAGAAAAGCCCATTAGTTTTTTTCATTTATTTCCTGTACTTAAAGAAGAATAAGAAATCGTTTTGTTAAGGCTCTCAAACTGGGCATTAGGTCTTCCTTTAGTTAGTTCCTACTAATCTGATGTGAAGCTACATCTTACATCTGATATTTAATGGAACAGAGCACTTTAAAGAAAGAGAAAATTTCCAAGAGAGAGCGAAGAAAAAAATTCAACATGTCCTCTTTCGTCTTCCTAAAAGGCCGATGGTCCGAACACTTTTGACACTCGAGTAGTCTAATTACCGTAGCCTGGCTTTTGTAGCAGTACGGTGGAGTCAGCTTCATGGTCACACCCTGTCTTTATCCTGTCCACTCTTTAATTCCCCGGTGTGTGAAAGCAGAACCCTGGAGAAAACCTTTCAGTGGACACAATCGAAGCAGCATCGATTTCCAAATCAGCTCCAGAATGTTAACGTTCCGTGCAGTGTGTCTGAATCAGAGGCATGTTGAGGTCTTCAGACGGAGGTAATGCATGTCAGACTCCCTCTTTTTCATCCTGCTGCTTTATTACCAATTAGTTTGTCCACATTTTCTCCTGTTCGTTGTCAAAGCCTTGAGTTATGAAGATAAAAGTCCCGGCAGCAGGAAGAGATGTTGTCATGGAAAGTTGTGACTTGAGACAGAGCCTCACAGAGAAACGTGTCGACAGACGTTTGGTGTGTTTCAAAACAAACCGGTATTGGGTTCAGTGTTGGGTTTGGTTTTGGCCAGTATTACGAGAGGTATAACCTTCACCAGCACACAAAGAGGCTTTTGAGGGTGGTGTTAGATCCAGTAACGTGACCCGTAGTGGGGAATCGTCTGCAGCAGCCCTGTGTGTCCATCTAAAGGTCTCTGCCCTTAGCAGTGCTCAGGAATCAAACTCCTGCTACTACACCCACACTGGAGTAAATCACTACATGTCAACCGGTTCTGGCAGAAACTGTTTTCCTGGGGGAGTTTTCCAGATTAGAAGAAGATTTATTTCTGCATTTTAGGGTCAGTTTCGACTTTTCTTCTTCGGAGCTCAGCGCTGAAGCCAGGTTTCAAAATGACAAGGCCATGCTTTATTGGATTTTTTTTTCCTGACTGAGTTATGCCTGTTATTTCAGCTCAAAGACTTCTTATCAAAGACCCCGAGTTAGCCCAGGCCATTACACACAAGAGCAAAAGACCGGTGTTAAAACACTGACACTGAAATATCTGGCTCTCTAGTTAGTGCTGTGTTTCAAATGAGTTTTTCCTCACTTTCTCTTTGAGCTGCAAACTGACTGACTGACTGTTCACATAGTAGATATAAAGTCATTACCATACACACTAATTGTTCATTCAGCAGTGTGCTTTTTCGGTGTAGTGTACTTAGTTCAGTGTAGTGTACCCGGGTCAGTGTAGTGCACTTAGTTCAGTGTAGTGTACTAGGTTCCGTGTAGTGCACTAGGTTCAGTGTAGTGCACTAGGTTCAGCGTAGTGCACTAGGTTCAGCGTAGTGCACTAGGTTCAGCTCCAGCTGTATGTGACTGAAATTGAATTAATGATGTTTTCTTCCAAACATTAAACTGGAACTAAAATAAACTTCTTTAAAAAGTTGTGAGCAGGAAACTGAAGAAACACTGAATCATGTGCGCTGATGGACTGGTCGGAACTGATCATTCAATATTCTTCAAACTGTTCAATATAATAATTCAATAATTTGAATCATTTGAGCGAATCGTTTGGATTTCTTGCCTCCCTGCTCGTATTTACATTTACACAGAACTGAAAAAATGTCTTGCAGCTCCGTATCATGGAGGAGCATAAAGACATTCACCTTTCGCTTGGGGTGATTTACAGCATGAACACAGAAAAACAAACAGGAAAACTTCTAATCTGAAAGCAATCACATATCGTAAATGCGCATTATATTAGAACTATATTAGTATGAACACAAGTGTAAAATAAAGCAGTACTTACGGTACAGACAGCCGGCCTCCCCGTTGAGCTGTGACCAGCCCGGGCAGCACTTGTGCACCGTCTCAAATTCCTGACGATAGACCTGTCTGTACGCAGTGTAATACACCGTCCTGCACCAAAACACACCAAACTTTTATTACATTACAGCTTCATCATCGCTCATAACGACCTTTTACAGAGTCATGAGTGACTCCATCATCACCTCCCCTCAGGGCTTTGATGATGAGGATGATGTGGATGATCAGGAAACCTCAGCACTGGCCCCAGGTCATGTTTGCGGTTAGACAGTGAGAGACCTGAAGAGACCGTGACTAATATTTAGGGATAAACTTCAATGTGCAAAACACAAACAGTGTGTAATTTGTGAAGCATCTTCCAGCCTTTCATGTTTCTTTCTCAAAGCATGAGAGAGACCCAGGCTTTGTGTTAAAGCTGCGACACCAAACCGGGCCCTGTAGTTTGGGGCCTTCTCTTCAGGGACTCTCCACACTCTCTGCACTCACAGCTCTCTGTTTACGAGCCCTAATTGCAGGCTTGGTGGCTTTTAAGAGCAGGGCTCAGCTCACAACATCCAGAGTGAGAAAGCAAGCTCAAAGCTTCAGCCATGGAGGAATGTCCTGGAGATGCCTGTCAAATTGCAGCTTTCTGGAAGAGCTTGGTGACACCTTGCAGTTTGGGGTCATTAAAAGAAATCCTCTGATTAGAGAACAAAAAGACAAGCAAATGAAAGAGAAGAATCCTGATGGGTTTTTTTCTCTCATTGGGTGACTAAAATTCCCAAGTAAAAATTTTGCTTCATTTAATTTCTTGAAAGAAAAGTGACATATTTATAAATCAGACTTCTACTGAAAAGGAATACGGTACAGAAGGTGTCTGATTATTAAACAGCAAAACTAAAGCAAATCAGTGAATTTAATCGGTCACATGACCTCACTCGCTTAATTAGACGCATCTACACTATAGTGCAAAAGTTTTGGAACACCCCTCCAAATCATAGAGTTCGCTCTAATTCATCCCAAAGGTGTTCTATGGGGTTGAGGTCAGGACTCTGTGCAGGCCAGTCAAGTTCCTCCACACCAAACTCACTCATCCATGTCTTTATGGACCTTGCTTTGGTCACTGGTGTGCAGTCATGTTGGAACAGGAAGGGGTCATCCCCAAACTGTTCCCACAAAGAGCATGAAATTGTCCAAAATGTCTTGGTATGAAGCTGAAGCATTAAGAGTTCCTTTCACTGGAACTAAGTGTCCGAGCCCAACCCCTGAAAAACAACACCTGAATTCATTTGGAGGGGTGTCCCAAAACTTTTGGTAATGTAGTGTATCAAAGGGTTCTGTGAAGCATCTTAAAAGTATAGCATTCTGTATATTTTTAAATTGTTAAATGGAAATCTCTAAAGTTTAAAGAGAGGACCTAAAGAAAAAGCAATATCATGAAGCTTAAACAGTGGAGGAAACAGAGCACAGCTTTGGGTAAATTGTATAAATAATCTGGAATTTGTGGAATTGATGAAGTTAAAGAAGGTTTTCACATCATTCAGTCCTTTAAAAATCCAGAGGTTTGTCAACTTGTGTAGTGAAAATGCAACCAGGTTTTACTGAAGGTCAGTGATTAAACAGTTAAACATGAAGAATGGACATTACGTTAGAGAATATAACCTTGTTTGATGGATGGATGGATGGATGGATGAATGAATGGATATTGTTATGTATATATTTAAAGTGATAAATGTGGAGTTGGATGAAAAGACTGATGTATGTCTTTATGTATGCATTAATAAATTGATGAATTAATAAAAGGATGGATGGATTTTATGGATGGAGATTTTTCTAGATGCATCTAAACAAAGGGATGAACATAGAGTCAGATGAAAAGACTTGAAATCTTGATGAATGGATCGATTAATAAACGGATAGCTGGATGTTCTGAATGTAATGACCTCACCTCCGCTCGTAGCCCGTGCACCACGACTGTCCTTCACATCCTTGTTTCCACACTTTGACCATCCGTGTGAAAGCCTGCACACAGGGCTGCATGTGAGCCACCAGCTTCACCTCACGCTCCGTGCACACGTTAGGCCTGGAGAGGACACACGAGCAGACGGTCAGTCAGAGACATGACCTAATGAGACATAACGAGTGTGTGTGTGTGTGTGTGTGTTTTGACCTTTTAATTCTGCACCTGGTGTCTGATTCCAAAGCATTTCCTAATCCACCGACACAAATGAGCACCAAATGTCTAACGTCTACTTTAACTGAAAAGTCTAACAGTAGTAATCTCACAACAAACGACATAAAGAAACCAAAAAAAAATACACAACTTTGGTTCAATCTGCAGCAGAGATCTACTCCGACAGTTCATGTCCAGGATGCACAAAAGCAGGAACACTGGTTCGGTTCATTTTAAACACAAGCCAAAAAATACTAGATGTGTTTAAGTGTAGGCTGTTCCTCCTGACATGCACATTAATATACTTAAATATGATATTAAAGATATAATTCACCTGTATATCATAAATGATGTACTTAAACGCAAAGCAATTTAATTCTAACATCAAATTAAGCAAAAATAAATAGTCTTAAAACTAAAATATAAAACTAATTTCTTTCAGCATGCAACTAAACAGCAAGGCGCTGTGATTAGAGTCACGTGACCGCTTCAGCCGCTTAATATTTATTTATTATGAATTCTTATTATTATTATAATAATGATGATGATGATGATGATGATGATGATTATTAATCTGTCACAGGTTAGTGCTGATCCAAATCACAGGCTGAAGTAAGCTAGAAACCCTGAAGATGCTCAGATTCATCACTCACATGTAAGACATCAGATCTGATCCACGCGATGTGGCGTGAATTCCGCACATTAACAGCATCAGAAAAGGAGTTAGTGTAAGATCCATCCCCAGTGGACGAAGGTATGGTCCTTGTGTGGTCATCGTGTAGGACATGGAGAAGGAGACAAATAAAACACGACTAACAGAGAGGAGAAACCAGCTCCATGCTGGAAAGTTTCAGGACTGCAGGAGACTCAAACAAGCTGACAAGCGGCAGAACAACCTACTGACACACACACACACACACACACACACACACACACACACACACACACAGAAACACGAGCCTATCCTACAGAGAACAGTAGTAGTAGTAATGCCCCTCATGATTCACTTTACTGAATCGACTCCTGTAAGTGAATCAAATTACTCCACTGTTTGTTTGCTTTCTTTGATTGACAAAATGTGTTTCTGAATATTATTCACCTTACTAAATGTCATTTATAAATAAATCTTCTACAAGTCAAAAGCCTTAACATTCAATCCATTCCAGCCATGCTTGAAAGAGTCGTTTGAAACGAACCGACTCTTCAGTCACACGCGATAAATCGGAGAGTTCGGATAGAGTTAAAAACAAACACAACTTTAGTGTTATTAGTTTAGAGTTTTGTATAAATTTTGTACGGCTGAGGTGTTTATACAGGAACTGAAAGGATTTCTTACAGCCTTCAGCTGTGTGTCGATTTAGTGTTTCACACTGTGAGAGTAATCATTTAAATAAAAATAGAGAGAATACTTCTATAGATGATAATAGATGATATAGCTAATATTTAATAGATGAGAATAACATCTATTAAATATCATTAATAAGTTCAGCAGATTCAGGTCAGGAGTTAAAGGAAGAGCTCCCTCAATGCTCTCGATCCAATAAGCTAGGATTGCTTTAATTAGAGAGATAAAAATCATTCTGCATCAGATGTTTTAAAACTAAAAAACATAACAGCATAAAACTCTTATATTTAAAGTAGTTTTGTCATGAAGTGTGTTTTTGCTCTGTCCTGGATGTGAGGTTTACCTACAGGATGAGAATAAAACAGCAGTGAGATTGTGTTGTGTTGAAATGTGTTGAATTGTGTTGTGATGAATTGTGCTGAATTGACTCTCAAAGTTTGTTTATGTCTAAACAAATGGAAAAGTCACTCAGTGCATACGCAGGTTCAGATATTATGGATCAGCGGTAGTTCAGAGGTTCAGACTCGCATCATTCCACAGTTAGAAACACCATCAACTAAAATACAGCTAGAAAAACAATCCCTGATATTTCAGGACACATGAGAGGCTTTTGGAAACCAGTCGAGAGGCTTTTGCAGGAATTTCAGCTAATGGAGACAAATGAAGGTACAATAGATCAGGGCTAATAGACTTCAGCACACAAAGATCACTCTGTTTCAGCATTTATGAGGAAAAAGCTGTTCAGATAAAAAAAATCTCATTAAATCATTGTGGCTTTTCAATGAGAACTTATAAAAGTGTTGTTTTTCATATTATACAGTATTATATTTGCAAATCCTCAGCAGTTTCCTTCAAACAAATGCTCTTTCCAACTTCCAGATGTTATTCCAGTGTTTTTGTGGAGTTAGGAATGGAAGTGGAGTGAACTTTAAGTTTCCTCTAAAACGCTTTATTTGTGTACATGGATTATAATTCAATTCAATTCAATAGCACTTTTAACGAAGCAGCTTCAAGTTAAGTTTTGTTTTATTTCTCACATATACATTACTGCACAGTATATATCCCATCCTTGGGGGTTGTGGTCAGAGCACAGGGTCATGCATGAAGCAGGGTGGGTTGGGGGCCTTGCTCAAGGGGCCAACAGTGGCCGTGCAGCTTGGCAGTGCTGGGGCTTGAACCTCGATCAACAACCCAGAGCCTTAAGAGCCACTTGAGCTGCCACCATCCCATATAGAAATTAAAGTGAAGTTATTATTTTATCCCTGTTATTTTCTACATCAGAGATTAGTGATGATCTGTGGAGGAGATTAATATGTTGTTTTTTATTTCAAGTCAAAATCATGTCTGAGCTCCTGAGCCGCTCACACACTGACCCCTAGTGGACATTCACACAACTGCACTGTTTAAAGCGCTTCACTCAAGGGGGTCATCGACTGCTTATTAAAAAAAAAAAAACATGACCAAGCCCCCTGCCACGCCCCCCCCCCCCCCCCCAACTTGTGAATCTTCTCTAAAAAGGTTTTTAATCCCAAAACACTGAGGTGCTGCTCTCAGGAAACTGTAGATTTTAGACCACAAATCAAAAGTAGAAAACTTTTATGACCATTAAAATAAAGATATTTACAGAACTGACACAGACTGAAACCACACCCACTGACCAGTCTGAAACCACACCCACTGACCCCCTCAGCCTGATTCTGCTCAGCATTTCATCACACAAACATCGTCCTGTAGGAGTGGACACTAAAATGTTATTAGGCCTGAAGTCTATCTGGACAGTGAAGCTTTCATTGAACATTCTCATCACTTCCTGCAGGATTTGGGCAGAGGAGTGAGTGCTGTGGTCTGAATAAAAAGCATCAGGCAGTTCCCCAGTGAGGGACGAAGTCTTTAGGATGAAGGATTTTGACGTGTGCATGACTGTCCCTGTCATAGTTGGATAAGCTTCAACTTAAAGTTTAAAACTTATCGACCACCACCACCAGAACATCCCACTCTCTTAGACACGTGGTAATGGTGATGTAATCAGCCTGGAGATGTTTGAAGGCCCAGGTGTGAGCTGCAGGATTTGGCATGTCAGCATCTTTGTTGTTAGCCTGGCACAGGACACAGTGCATGAAATTTACCCAATGAAATGACCATGAACATGAGGTCAGAAGTTCTGAGATTGAAGTTAATCTTTAAAAAAAAACAAGATGTCTTGTAGAACTAGGAGACGAATATTTTTAATTTTCACTAACAACCAACTATACACTGATCAGCCATAACATTAAAACCACCTGCTGAACACTTTCTAGGTCTCCTCATGCCTTAAATCAGCTCTGACTGGTCAAGGTATGGACTCCACAAGATCTCTGAAGGCGTTCTGTGGTACCTGTGCACTACAAGACAGTACAGGACACTGCAGTAGTAATGTAAGACTTTTTTACATTTAGGACCGAAATAACCCGAGTCAGGTGAGTGTGCATTAGAATAGAAACACAAGTTAGATGGTTTATTACAGTTCAGATGTTACTGTGCACAGATATCATGAACAATCTGCTCCAAATCTGTCTGCTGTCTCTCCTAAAAACTGTCCTTTTCTACACATCACAATTAAATACATGATTAATATATATACATACACACACATATATCTAGAATAACAGACCTGTCGACCAGTCAGTATGATACAAAGCTCTCATACAGTCACATGGAGTTTATTATTTATGATGCCTTTAAAGATGAAGATCATTATCTTGATAGTGGGGAAAAAGAAAATCTTCAGTGTTATGAAAAATAAGAATATTTAGGGTTGGAACAACATAAGGGAATGTTAATGATAACAGAACTGTCATGTTCAGGTGAACTATTCCAATTAACTTTTTAGCACAAACCTAACACAGACATTACTTAATCCTCTTCACTAAGGTGTCAACAAATTTTCTCCAGCCCTTTCTGTCCTGAGCGAGCCTCCTGACTTCATTCCAGGTCTTGCCCGCTTCTTTCATTTATTTCTCCACCATTCTCCTACAGGTGCTCAGTGGTCTGCCCCTCTTACTCTTCCCTGGTGATGTCCATCCTAGGGCAGTGTAGGGATGCCTGGTCTTGTTCATGTGTAGAACATGTCCTAGTCATTTCCAGTGTCTCTTCCTCATTCCTCGTAATTTGAAGCTTTTTAGTCAACTCTGGTCCTTTTTGTTGATTATCTAGGTTTCTGCAGCATAAAGGTGAGCTGAATGAACATTGGACTTTCAATTTTCTGTTTTGTGTTATACATGGATATACAGTACACTATATTGCCAAAAGTTTTGGGACACCCCTCCAAAGTTCAGGTGATGTTTTTCAGGGGTTGGGCTCGGCCCCTTAGTTCCAGTGAAAGGAACTCTTAATGCTTCAGCTTCATACCAAGACATTTTGGACAATTTCATGCTCTGAACTTTGTGGGAACAGTCTGGGGATGACCCCTTCCTGTTCCAACATGACTGCACACCAGTGACCAAAGTCCACAAAGTTGGGAGCATGAAATTGTCCAAAATGTCTTGGTATGAAGCTGAAGCATTAAGAGTTCCTTTCACTGGAACTAAGAGGCCGAGTCCAACCCCTGAGTTCAATGATTTGGAGGGGTGTCCCAAAACTTTTGGTAATATAGTGTATCATGAAAAAAAACCAGTAGTTGCAGACAGTTGAGGGTTTTTTTTTTGTCAAAAAGTAAAAATTAAAGGATGGAAGAAAAATAGTTTAATAAGTAGAATTAAAACAAGTGTAAAACATTGACTATTGTGTCGTGTAGCTTGTTCATTAATAGGCCATATTGAGGGGTCGTGTCTAAACATTTAAAATGCAAAACACACAACCTTCAGGTATAATGACTATGTAAACACCAATAAATAACATTTCGAATTAAAATCAGTTAAACAAACACCTAAATCATCAAAGAGTGAAACATCCAAATGTCCACTTCATCTGTTCTGCACCTTTTCTTTAATAAAAAGTTTGACCTTGTGCGACAGTCCCTTTACTTTCCATTACGACCTTTGCTCCCTGTTTACGGCAGGACCGTGCGGAGTGTTATGGGTATGCTGACCGCAGTAAGAAGTGCAGGACTTTGCTCAGTTCAGAAGTTAACTGTCTCTCTCACACTTCCACGTTCAGCCCGGTTCGGCAGCATGTCGTTGTGTCGAACCGCACGCACAGTTCCAGCCTCGATTCTGGGCTCCATGGCGTTCGGGGGGCGCGCAGACGCGGGCACGAGCACCAAGATGGTGCAGGCGTTTTTGGAGCGCGGGCACGACGAGCTGGACACCGCGTTCATGTACACGGACGGGAGCGCGGAGGCGATCATAGGGGCAATGCAACTTCCTCAGACGGGTAGGACAGAAGACACACACACACACGCACACACACTCACACACACACAGAGCCAGTGTTGGATAGAGGAGACTGGGGTCAGTTGTAAGAGTCTAAGTAAACTTTTCTAAAGCTCTGTTCAGATAAACATCTACGTTTAAAAACACTGAATATCTTCCTGTCCCAAATGAATTAGGATTAATTTGTTTATATTCAGTCACACCACCCTGACTAACACACCTCTCACAGCACAGGTGCCAATTTGTTTACTTCCACACCTGGGGATCATCTTCTCAGTGTTTGTCATTATTTTTCCAGGAGTCCTATGAGCCAAGGCTGTGCCTCACAGTAAGTTCCTCTAAAGGACACATTGATTACAGTCAGACTTGTCGCTCTGGACACACAGATCTTCAGCTGTCTTCATCTTCTGATTATATTATACAGAATTGACATAACTAGTTAAATAGAGTGTGTCACATGATCTCAATAGAATTGCATCACTTTTCATAGGCACCTGGTTAGGATCCAGAGCTTATGCTCCATCATATTTATATTTATTTGAGTTGATATTGAGCTCATAATGGACTGGATCAACACAGCAGCTCTAGCTAACACTGATCTCCACCACCCCGATGTCCATCATGGGTTTCCCAGGCCCAGTTTTAAGAATCATAATGTAATTATAATAACATTTCTGACTGAGTTTTTTGTTTCTTAGTTCGAATTGCCACCAAAGCGAACCCCTGGGAGGGGAAGACGCTGAAGCCGGAGAGTGTGCGCTCTCAGCTGGAGACCTCGCTCAAGAGGCTGCGCACTCAGAGCGTCGATATCTTCTACCTGCATGCTCCGGACCACGAGAACCCCATCCAGGACACGCTGAGAACCTGCAATGAGCTGCACAAGGAGGTAGAGCTGGCCAGGAGAAGCTATCTTCTGCTCTAGCACGTTGAATAGATATAATAACAATAATAATAATAATAATAATATTGGATCTAAACAACAGACTGAACACTATTAGATCAGTCCCCAGTTTCCAGGGATGCATTGTTGGGGTTTCACTTTCTACAGCACCTTTTAGTGACCTTTTGACCCTCTTTATTGTCAGGGAAAGTTCAGAGAGCTCGGTTTATCCAACTACGCCTCGTGGGAAGTGGCTGAAATCTTCACCATCTGTAAACACCACAGCTGGGTTCTTCCCACCGTCTACCAGGTCAGTCCAAGTGCTTAAACTGATTTATTACTCTTTTTCCTCGCATTAAACAGGTTTTGATTGTGTCTCTTCTTTAAAGGGCATGTACAACGCTACCACGCGACAGGTGGAGACGGAGCTGCTGCCGTGTCTGCGCTACTTCGGCATGCGCTTCTACGCCTACAATCCCCTGGCAGGTACGCTGACATAGCGTGTCTTCTTAAACTCTTTGTAGGAACTGAGTTGTAGGCACTGTAGGATTTAGTGTGACTCAAAACCTCCTCAGAACCTCACATCACTAGCGTGAAACAAACTGTCTCGAAATGTACCAACACTCTGGAATCCTTCATCAGGAGGTCTGCTTACCGGGAAATACCACTACGAGGATAAAGACCAGGCTCAACCTGCAGGACGCTTCTTTGGAAATAAGTGGGCTGCTGTGTACAGAGACAGGTGAGGAATAAAGTTCTGATTTCTGACATTTTGCAGAGTTTATTTGATATTTATTTAACTTATCGCCTCCTGGTGGTTCAGTGGCAGGATCCCGCGCTCTCATTGATTCCGGGGCGCAAACCCAGCCACTGAAGAGTTAACTCTCAGTACTGATCCCAAGCCCAGATTAAATGGGAGGTTTGCATCAGGAAGAGCATCCAGCGTAAAACCTGTGCCAGATCCAAACATGCTGACCAAATGATCCACTCTAGTGAACCTGAATAGGATAGGGAGCAGCCGAAAGGTCAACAACATAAATCTTTAACTTACAGTTCTCCTGAGTCGCTGACCTGCAGTGTTGTGTCTGAGGCTCAGGGTTCGAGCGATGCTTCTCCTACACTAAGACTAAAATCATGCTAATCGCCTACAGATTAAAGGATCGGACTCCACAAACACTCAAACCTCACTTTTAAATAAATAGTTGACCTCTGGTCTGTACATTAGTGTTTTTTTCACCACATGAATAAATTCATATCTTACAAATAAAAAGGTTTTAGTACCTTCATTTAAAGCTGAGACCTGATTATTTTATGATATTTTTACACAGTTGTCGTTTCAGTAAAGCAGGAAATCTGAGTTTATAATCTTGGGACTGGTTTATTGATTCGGAGAGTAAACCTCAGGCTTCTTCACAGAACTGAATGATTTAAAGTTTGATGAAATACAGAAAGAATATTTAAAACACATCGGAGTCGGTTAAATTATTTACCTCGGTTCCTAATAAGAATTTTTTGGTTGTTCAGTCTGACCAGTGATTTGGATTCAGTTTGGTTTTAACACATTTTTAGAATTTTCTGATCTGTGGTGGTGTATTCTGTACCTCATCTTTTTCTAAAAGGTTTTGGAAAGAGAGCCATTTCCAGGCTATAGACGGCATCCTGAAGGCCCTGGACACCGCGTACGCTTCCGAGAAGCCGAGCTTGACCTCGGCCGCCTTACGCTGGATGTATCATCACTCTCACCTCAGGGTACGAGTTCCTGAATCCAGAATATCAGAACATACAGACCGAGAAGGTTTGCATCCTGAACATGGGTTTAGTTAAAGACTTTATTTACAAATAAAACACAATTCCAGATTAGAAATGAAACCAGGATGAATTCTTTAATGATTCCAAAACACAAGACAGAAGCAACAGAAACTTTTTTTGTTATTCCCTAGAAGGATTGTTGTTTTTTTAATTGTTATTGTTGTCTTAAAATCCACTATCTGGCCATTTGTGTTGCCCTGAGGGGATGCAAACTTTTGCAGTCGGCTCTATCTCTATTCATTTAGATGATTCTTGATCCTGGATCAGCTCTATGAGATACCTAAAAATGTAAGAATTCTGCTCGTGTGTACGTTTGTATAGTAAAAATACGAAGAGATCTCAGTTTCGGGAAATAAAGGAGAAGCAGGTCGTGTTAGAACAGGATACGTGTTAGGAAAAAGAAATCTCTGAACAGATAAAGTAACGGTTCCTCCGTTTCCCACAGGCCGATCTCGGAGACTCTGTGATCATCGGCATGTCCACCATGGAGCAGCTCCAGGAGAATCTAGCTGCAGCTGAAGAAGGTCCTCTAAAGCAGGAAGTGGTGGATGCCTTCAAGTGTGGCTGGGATTTAGTGGCTCATGAGTGTCCTAACTACTTCCGCTAGCCACATGACGGACTTTAATTCCAGCTGGAGAAGAGGATCTGCTGTAACGTTCCTGAATTATAGAAAATGTTAGAACCTGTTTAAACTCAATAATTCAAGTTAAACACTGACTCTTTTTGTACTCCAGCACTTAATTATGACATTCTAGCTATAAAGCACTGCTGGTAAAAACACAGTATATTCTCTAAATGACTGAACATTTAATCCCACATCAGTGTACTAGTGTACAGCGGTCATGCGGTCAGCAGCAGGAAGTGATTCAGGAAGTCGAAGGGATTAAACAAAAAGTGTCAAATATTTGGATCATAAAACACACACTGAAGAAAACATTCACACAAACACGTGTCCTGCCTCTGGACGTTAAACCAACACGTCCATGTGGAAAGTCCATCGTCCGTTTTTATTAACTCTCTTCATCATCGTCGTCATCATCATCATTAGCCTGCATGGCCTCTTCATCAGCGTCGGCAAACAGCTGGAAGTCTCCAGTCTCTGAATTCCACATGCACTTTAAGGTCACTTTGAATTCGGCCATCTCCATCCCGAAGAGTTTCTGAAAGGAAATCAAGAGCGACTCAAGCACCGAGCATCAAATCCTCACGGTACGAATCGGCTGTTTATTTAATTTAATTTACTGGGTGACATTCAGGATCTGTGTCTCGAGTAAAAACTAGAATTGATTGTCCAGTGGGTTTTTTATAAGCCACAGTTAGCTGTGTACATCTGAGAGAGAACACCAGTGTACGTGTCTGTGGGCGTGTCTGTGGGCGTGTCTCAACCAGCTGTTAATGACTCTGGCTCACCACACACTGGGACTCTGATCAATCACCATAAAGAATCAACAAACCCATCAAATAGTCCCACTCCTCACTGGGGATTAATATGAAGCCAAGTTACATTTGTAGTTACCCCCCCCTCTGTACCTCCCCATCTCTCTTTCTGTCTCTCTCCCTCTCCATCTTTCCCTCCTTCTCTCTCTCTCCATTTCTCCCTGTCCCCCCATCCCTCCCTCTCTCTCTCTCTCTCCCTCCCTCCATCCATCTCTATTTCTGTCTCTCTTCCTCTCCATCTCTCTCTCTGAGAATCTTTTATTCTCTGTGAATAAAACACAGCAGACTCACCAGAATGCGAGCTTGTTCCGGCGTGAGCGTATCTCCTTCTTTACACACTTCATAGTCCTTCAGTAACGTGACGACTCCTGCAGACAGATTTCACAAAGCGTCATCACACCCGCTCATGAGGAGTGTTTATCACTGGAGAGAAGCTGTGTCAGTCAAATACAGAGCTGCAGGAACGAGTCCTGAAACCCGGGAATGAGTCAGTGTTCAGCACTTCAGTGTGTTTTTGGTTAAATGCCTGAAATCTGACCTCAGGTCTGAGATGATGGTTTTATTTCAGCGATATAAAAAAAAAAAACCAACCCCAAACTCATCACCAGAACCTCACTCATGATTTTTTTTAAGCTGTCGTGCAAAAGGCGTGAACCAGCGGATAAACAGAACTACAGACGATGGCCTGGCCGTGAACAGTCATCACGCCGGACAGGAAGCTGGTCTACTGAAGCCTCACTGTGTTAATTTACTCAGATTCACGCCCCGAGACAGCTGGAACAGAGAAGATGAAAACCGGTTTGAGGAACCCAGCATCATCGTGGTCTTATACACCATCCTGCACTGCTGATTCATTTCCTTTAACAGCATGACCCTGAAGTGTTAGAATCCTCTACTACACGATTTCTCTCCATGCAGAGTGAGCGTCCATATTACAGAACCTCAGCAGAACGTTTCTCCTCACGTTATAGCAGCTATAAACGCCCCTCACCTGCCTTCGTGTTAATGAGAAAAAACCCTACAGCTTGTTCCCTTACTGAGGAACTGAACAGAGGGAAGGTTACAGCTTTAGCTCTGTCTGACACTGGAGACTCCTTCACTGGACAAACATTACATCATTACACCAAAAATAAACCTCACTATCAACAGGAACACACTTTTCTTAATTAAACATCACATAATAAGGTATAAGGATGAATTCAGCAGCACTGTGTGTTTATAAATAAATCAATCAATCAATCAATCAATCAAACACACAAAGGAACCTCTGTGTGGATGAACTGGAGCTGGAAAATATTTGAGAATGAGATAAAACACACGCTGCTCTCTGATAAAGGGTCTGAGAGTTTGACTTCAATAATATTGGCACCCGAGAGTCTTATAAAGTTCAAACCGTATAACTAGTACACTACACCATGGGCTAATTTAACCTGCTGCACTTGTTAAAAATGATTTTTCTTTAATACTTTACAACTCATTATCCAGGAACCAGTCTGATCTGATCTGATCTGATGTGATCTGATGTGATCTGATGTGATCTGATCTGATCTGATCTGATGTGATGTGATGTGATGTGACGTGACGTGACGTGACGTGACGTGTATGATTACCTTTTTTCAGCGCTGTGGGCAGTCCCAGCTGTCTGAGCTGAGGCTCCATGGAGTGAGAGAACTGTTCCAGCGGTCCTTCGTCCAGCGTCACCGCCATTTGCGCTACGTTCCCCGCGCGAGCGTAGTCCATCTCACTGAAGCTGCTGAAATACCTGAGAGAAACACACCAGTCTCAGCATCAGGACTCTTCTTTCTCACACACACACACACACACACGTTCTCACACACACACACACGTTCTCACCCACACACACACGTTCTCACCCACACACACACGTTCTCACCCACACACACACGTTCTCACCCACACACACACGTTCTCACACACACACACGTTCTCACCCACACACACACACGTTCTCACCCACACACACACGTTCTCACCCACACACACACGTTCTCACCCACACACACACGTTCTCACCCACACACACACGTTCTCACACACACACACACACGTTCTCACACACACACACACGTTCTCACACACACACACGTTCTCACCCACACACACACACACACACGTTCTCACCCACACACACACGTTCTCACCCACACACACACACACACGTTCTCACCCACACACACACACACGTTCTCACACACACACACACGTTCTCACACACACACACACGTTCTCACACACACACACACGTTCTCTCACACACACACACACGTTCTCTCACACACACACACACGTTCTCTCACACACACACACACGTTCTCTCACACACACACACACACACGTTCTCACACACACACACGTTCTCACACACACGTTCTCACACACACGTTCTCACACACACGTTCTCACACACACACACACGTTCTCACACACACACACGTTCTCACACACACACACGTTCTCACACACACACACGTTCTCACACACACGTTCTCACACACACACGTTCTCACACACACACGTTCTCTCACACACACGTTCTCTCACACACACGTTCTCTCACACACACGTTCTCTCACACACACACACACACACACACGTTCTCACACACTCTCACACACGTTCTCACTCACACACACACACGTTCTCACACACACACACGTTCTCACACACACACGTTCTCACACACACGTTCTCACACACACGTTCTCACACACACGTTCTCACACACACACACGTTCTCACACACACGTTCTCACACACGTTCTCACACACACACACACGTTCTCACTCTCACACACACACACTCACACACACACTCTCACACACACACTCTCACACACACACTCTCACACACACACACGTTCTCACACACACACGTTCTCACACACACACACACGTTCTCACACACACACACACGTTCTCACACACACACACACGTTCTCACACACACACACACGTTCTCACACACACACACACGTTCTCACACACACACACGTTCTCACACACACACACACGTTCTCACACACACACACACGTTCTCACACACACACACACGTTCTCACACACACACACACGTTCTCTCACACACACACACGTTCTCTCACACACACACACGTTCTCTCACACACACACACGTTCTCTCACACACACGTTCTCTCACACACACGTTCTCTCACACACACGTTCTCACACACTCTCACACACGTTCTCACTCACACACACACACACTCTCACACACACACACACGTTCTCACTCACACACACACACACTCACACACACACGTTCTCACACACACACACGTTCTCACACACACACACGTTCTCACACACACACACGTTCTCACACACACACACGTTCTCACACACACGTTCTCACACACACGTTCTCACACACACACACACGTTCTCACACACACACACACGTTCTCACACACACACACACGTTCTCACACACACGTTCTCACACACACGTTCTCACACACACACACACGTTCTCACACACACACACACGTTCTCACACACACACACACGTTCTCACACACACACACGTTCTCTCACACACACACACGTTCTCTCACACACACGTTCTCACACACACACGTTCTCTCACACACACGTTCTCTCACACACACGTTCTCTCACACACACACACACACACACACGTTCTCACACACTCTCACACACGTTCTCACTCACACACACACACGTTCTCACACACACACACGTTCTCACACACACACGTTCTCACACACACGTTCTCACACACACGTTCTCACACACACGTTCTCACACACACACACGTTCTCACACACACGTTCTCACACACGTTCTCACACACACACACACGTTCTCACTCTCACACACACACACTCACACACACACTCTCACACACACACTCTCACACACACACTCTCACACACACACACGTTCTCACACACACACACGTTCTCACACACACACACACGGTCTCACACACACACACACGGTCTCACACACACACACACGGTCTCACACACACACACACGGTCTCACACACACACACACGGTCTCACACACACACACACGGTCTCACACACACACACACGGTCTCACACACACACACACGTTCTCACCCACACACACACGTTCTCACACACACACACACACGTTCTCTCGCACACACACACACACGTTCTCTCGCACACACACACACACGTTCTCTCGCACACACACACACACGTTCTCTCACACACACACACACGTTCTCTCACACACACACACACACGTTCTCACACACACACACACGTTCTCACACACACACGTTCTCACACACACACACACGTTCTCACACACACACACACGTTCTCTCACACACACACACACGTTCTCTCACACACACACACACGTTCTCTCACACACACACACACACACGTTCTCACACACACACACGTTCTCACACACACGTTCTCACACACACGTTCTCACACACACGTTCTCACACACACGTTCTCACACACACACACACGTTCTCACACACACACACACGTTCTCACACACACACACGTTCTCTCACACACACACACGTTCTCTCACACACACGTTCTCACACACACACGTTCTCTCACACACACGTTCTCTCACACACACGTTCTCTCACACACACACACACACACACACGTTCTCACACACTCTCACACACGTTCTCACTCACACACACACACGTTCTCACACACACACACGTTCTCACACACACACGTTCTCACACACACGTTCTCACACACACGTTCTCACACACACGTTCTCACACACACACACGTTCTCACACACACGTTCTCACACACGTTCTCACACACACACACACGTTCTCACTCTCACACACACACACTCACACACACACTCTCACACACGACACTCTCACACACACACTCTCACACACACACACGTTCTCACCCACACACACACGTTCTCACCCACACACACACGTTCTCACCCACACACACATGTTCTCACACACACACACACACACACACACACACGTTCTCACACACACACACACACGTTCTCACACACACGTTCTCACACACACACACACGTTCTCACCCACACACACACACGTTCTCACACACACACACACACACACGTTCTCACACACACACGTTCTCTCACACTCTCACACACACGTTCTCTCACACTCTCACACACACGTTCTCTCACACTCACACACACGTTCTCACACTCTCACACACACGTTCTCACACTCTCACACACACACTCTCACACTCTCACACACACACTCTCACACTCTCACACACACACTCTCACACACACACGTTCTCACACACACACACGTTCTCACACACACACACGTTCTCACACACACACACGTTCTCACACACACACACGTTCTCACACACACGTTCTCACACACACGTTCTCACACACACGTTCTCACACACACGTTCTCACACACACGTTCTCACACACACACACACGTTCTCACACACACACACACGTTCTCACACACACACACACGTTCTCACACACACACACGTTCTCACACACACACACGTTCTCACCCACACACACGTTCTCACCCACACACACACACGTTCTCACCCACACACACACACGTTCTCACCCACACACACACACGTTCTCACCCACACACACACACGTTCTCACACACACACACACGTTCTCACACACACACACACGTTCTCTCACACACACGTTCTCTCACACACACGTCCTCTCACACACACGTCCTCTCACACACACGTCCTCTCACACACACGTCCTCTCACACACACACACACACACACACGTTCTCACACACTCTCACACACGTTCTCACTCACACACACACACACTCTCACACACACACACACGTTCTCACTCACACACACACACACTCTCACACACACACACACGTTCTCACTCACACACACACACACTCACACACACACGTTCTCACACACACACACGTTCTCACACACACACACGTTCTCACACACACGTTCTCACACACACGTTCTCACACACACGTTCTCTCACACACACGTTCTCTCACACACACACACGTTCTCTCACACACACACACGTTCTCACACACTCTCACACACGTTCTCACTCTCACACACACACTCACACACACACACTCACACACACACACACGTTCTCACACACACACGTTCTCACACACACGTTCTCACACACACGTTCTCACACACACACACGTTCTCACACACGTTCTCACACACGTTCTCACACACGTTCTCACACACGTTCTCACACACGTTCTCACACACGTTCTCACACACGTTCTCACACACACACACGTTCTCACACACACACACGTTCTCACACACACACACACGTTCTCACACACACACACACGTTCTCACACACACACACACGTTCTCACACACACACACACGTTCTCACACACACACACACGTTCTCACACACACACACACGTTCTCACACACACACACACGTTCTCTCACACACGTTCTCTCACACACGTTCTCACACACGTTCTCACACACGTTCTCACACACACACACACACGTTCTCACACACACGTTCTCACACACACGTTCTCACACACACACGTTCTCACACACACACGTTCTCACACACACACGTTCTCACACACACAGTGATAAAGCGAGAGAGAGCTCCGACTTCCCAAACTTCCAGTGGTGTCCAGATGTGGGTGTGAGAAACTTATACGCAAATACGGTGCAGTGTCCACCAATCAGAGTGAAGACAGTAAGACTGCATGTGACCTGATTGGTTAGGTTGGTCGCTCCACCTGTTATTACCATGGCAACCAGTAGTAGTTACGCCTACTGAGGACTTCACAGTGCAGCGACTGAAGACTCAGAGATCAAATCATTGTGTGTGTGTTTGACTTGAGTGTGTGCAAGGGTGAGTGAGTGTGTGTTTGAATGTGTAAGCATGTTTGAGAGAGTGTGTGTGTGTATATGTGTTTGAGAGTGTGTGTGTGTGTATATGTGTTTGAGAGTGTGTGTGTGACAGAGCTGTGATTTGAGTAAAGATTGAATAAAATGTTCTTCATTCTATTTAAATTCCAGCGAGAGACTCAGACTATTTCTCAATAACATCACTTGTGTTTATTCCTGATTGGCTGCTGGTTACGAGGCTCCGCCCCTCAGAGAGTTCAACCAATCACGATGAGGAGAATCACTGAGTTTAAAGCGCACAGCCGATCAGAGCAAGTGTGTGTCCTGTGTATTTAAATACAGAGATAAATAATCAGCTCCAGGTCAGTAGTACTCACTCCTGCACTTCCTCCTGGGTTTTGTTGGTGAACAGAACTCCCACTTCTCCTCGGAGGAACTTGCTCACCTGCAACACATCACACAAAACCATCCAAAACTCAGAATCTGCTACAATCCGATCTGGTCTGATAAATGGAGATGATCAATGATCAGATACCTTGTGTAAATTATCCCTGTACTCATCTGTCGGTCCTTTCCCAAGCGCGATCATCATCACCTTGTTCTTACCGAAAAAGAACCTTTAAAGACGAGAGAGAGGATCAGAACAACAAGCAGGAGCAGCACTGATGGGCTTGCTGTGTGTGTGTGTGTGTGTGTGTGTGTGTGTGTGTGTCTCACCGGCTGTGCTTCCACGCCGTTCTGACGTCTTTCAGCTTGCTGTTCCTCATGTTCTCCACTGAGAAGATGAAGATGTATCTGTACGTGTCCACACATTTCCGCAGCTGAAGCAGAGGAAACATGTGGATTAATGTCCTATAACAGCAGCTCTGATTTATAAACAACGCACTCGTTAGTGTTTCCATAGCAACAGCTCGTTCACAGGGACGTGTCCAGCAGACGCTCCACAGGTGAACGGATGTGTGATTGTTGTTATGGTTTTCTGTGATGTGTTTCTGTAACGGTTACAGAAGGAGTCTCCAGTCCCAGTGCCCTGTAACACTAACATCTTCAGGACAGAGGAGTTCACACCCTGACTAAAACAATTACACTAAACTTCAATGCAAAATGTTTCAGTGGATAAATAAGAAATCTCCTCACCTCCTCAATCAGCTTCTGCTTCGCCTCCAATCCTTTCTTAACTGTTTTAGTCAAAGAGACTGCGAGAGAGAGAGAGAGAGAGAGAGAGAGAGAGAGAGAGAGAGAGAGAAAGTTCTCAGATTCATTCTTTTAACTCTTTTACATACACTATATTGCCAAAAGTTTTGGGACACCCCTCCAAATCATTGAGTTCAGGTGTTGTTTTTCAGGTGTTGGGCTCGGCCTCTTAGTTCCAGTGAAAGGAACTCTTAATGCTTCAGCTTCATACCAAGACATTTTGGACAATTTCTATGGGGTTGAGGTCAGGACTCTGTGCAGGCCAGTCAAGTTCCTCCACACCAAACTCACTCATCCATGTCTTTATGGACCTTGCTTTGGTCACTGGTGTACAGTCATGTTGGAACAGGAAGGGGTCATCCCCAAACTGTTCCCACAAAGAGCATGAAATTGTCCAAAATGTCTGAAGCATTAAGAGTTCCTTTCACTGGAACTAAGGTGCGGAGTCCAACCCCTGAAAAACAACACCTGAATTCAATGATTTGGAGAACTTTTGGTAATATAGTGTATGTATATATATTGCTATATTAAATTCATGTCCATCATGTCCGTCACTTCCTTCTCGTGACTGATAATCTACAGCTCACATCATGCCTGAATCTTAAACTAATTGGAGAGAAAGTTCACTAAAATGCCACAACATCTCCACCTCATGTATTTTAGCTTTAGCTCATTAGCTCTGAAGTAAACTTCATTCTTGTTTTAACACGGATATTAAATTTTATAAATGGATAACTGCTAACTGACATAAATTCAGGCGACAAATTCCCGTTATAAAACATTCACATAAATATATTTATATTAAATGTTTTCTCACTACCTTTCTTATCCCTCTTTGATTTCGGCATGGCTCTCACGTTGCTCTTGTGCCCTTTTCTTCTTCTACGGTTGTTTTTAGACAGCGTTACAAACAGCACCAGTGCCTGTGCTGCCCCCTGGCGCCTGCTCACTATAATCACTGCGATTTTCCTTATAAAAACGTTTATAAAGAATATTTCTGATAAGTGAAGTAAATAAAAGCTATGGAACTAATACAAAGTTCTGAGCATTTTTAGATTTAAAGAGCAATCGCATTATGGGAGCACAGGCAAGCAGGAGCAAATTCAGATATTCTAATTAATTTTATTGATTAAAAACCGTAAAAAATAGATTTTACATAAACCATACATTATTATATATTATATACAGGTATAAAAGGCGGAAATACATGTAATATATATAAATCTAATATAAAGAATCAGTGTGAGTGAATGTAGAGTGAAGTGCAGATGTGTGCAGATGTTTGTGATGAAATGCTGAGGGGGTCAGCGGGTGTGGTTTCAGACTGGTCAGTGGGTGTGGTTTCAGACTGGTCAGTGGGTGTGGTTTCAGACTGGTCAGTGGGTGTGGTTTCAGACTGTGTCCGTTCTGTAAATATCTTTATTTTAATGTTTATATTTATAAAAGTTTTCTGCTTTTGATTTGTGGTCTAAAATCTACAGTTTCCTGACAGCAGCACCTCCGTGTTTTGGGATTAAAAACCTTTTTAGAGAAGATTCACAAATTCAGGGCAAAAAATAGACACAAAACAACATTTATTTATTGGTTTGTTTGTTAGTTAGTTTATTCATTAATTATCTAATATAAGCTAATGGAAGAGGGCGGGGCTTCGGGTTAGCAGGCGCTTCTTCAGAGTCACGTGACTTTCTGTACGGCGCTCGTGCAGCATCACAGGGCAGAGGAGCGCTCTCTATCTGCCCCTTTTCTGTACACACGAGCACTCAGACACTCGCCCTGAACCCTACCCTCGGACCCGACTCTTCTCACACACACACACACACACACACCTGTGTTTCAGCTTGGGTTTGTCTTCAGGAGAGTCTTCACGAGGAGCCGTTTGTCGATCCTCGCGCACAGCTCGCAGAGTGGGCGGGGCAAAAGCCATGTTTGATCATGTTATTTTTTTTTAATAAGCAGTCGATGACCCCCTTGAGTGAAGCGCTTTAAACAGAGCAGTTATGTGAATGTCCACTAGGGGTCAGTGTGTGGTTTACTAAAAGCACCGTGAGCGGCTCAGGAGCTCAGACATGATTTTGACTCGATTTGAATCTCCTCCACAGATCATCTCTAATCTCTGATGTACAAAATAATCCATGTAGTCGACGTTTATATCAAACTCACACAAATAAAGCGTTTTAGAGGACACTTAAAGTCCACTTCACTTCCATTCCCAACTCCACAAAAACACTGGAATAACATCTGGAAGTTGGAAGGAGCATTTGTTTGAAGGAAACTGCTGAGGATTTGCAAATATAATACTGTATAATATGAAAAACAACACTTTTATAAGTTCTCATTGAAAAGCCACAATGATTTAATGAGAACTTTTTTATCCGAACAGCTTTTTCCTCATAAATGCTGAAACAGAGTGATCTTTGTGTGCTGAAGTCTATTAGCCCTGATCTATTGTACCTTCATTTGTCTCCATTAGCTGAAATTCCTGCAAAATGTTTAAAATGCCTTGTAAAAATCATGAAATCAGGCTGTCTTGATATAAACTGATCAGCCATAACATTATGACCACCTGCCTAATATTCTGTTACTCCTCCTTTTGCTGCCAAAACAGCCCTGTCAAGGCATAGACTCCACTAGATCCCTGAAGGTGTGCTGTGGTGCACAGGGGTCAGCACAGGCACCCTGACTGGTCATACACAACAAACCATCCTCCACTGTGTATTCTGACCCCTTTCTATCAGAACCAGCATTAACTTCTTCAGCAGTTTGAGCAACAGTAGCTCGTCTGTTGGATCGGATCACACGGGTCAGCCTTCTCTCCCCACGTGCATCAATGAGCCTTGACCACCCATGACCCTGTCGCCTGTTCACCACCGGTTCCTTCCTTGGACCACTTTTTATAGATACTGACCACTGCAGACCGGGAACACCCCACAAGAGCTGCAGTTTTGGAGATGCTCTGATCCAGTGGTCTAGCCATCACAATTTGGCCCTTCATCAAACTGGCTCAAATCTTTACGCGTGTCCATTTTTCCTGCTTCTAACATCAACTTTGAGGACAAAATGTTGACTTGCTGCCTAATATATCCCACCCACTAACAGGTGCCATGATGAGGAGATACTCAGTCTTATTCACGTCACCGGTCAGTGGTTAGTGTTATACAAGACTGTGAACAGGTAGCAGAAAGTCATTGTGGGTAATGAACTGAAAGGGCATCACACATCACCATAAATAACGACGAAGAGACTTCCGAGTTACAGAAATCAACTTTTAATATGAAACAATGAAAAGAAGCAGCAATTAAACGATCGTCATGGGAACTGGGATGAAATAAACCTTCAAGACTCCAAAAGTGTCCCGCACCATTGATTTACCTTTATAATGATTGTCTGAGTTGTTTTTATTTTGTTTTGTTTTTTTAAAACTATATAAATCTTTTTGCATACGGGTTTAAATTCACTTCTCGTTCTGGGACGTTCTGTTGTGGGATCCGGATACACCAGACCCGTCTCAGGTGCGCCGCTGACCGTCTCATATAAAGTAAAGGTAAAGCATTCACACTGCCATCGGAGCAAAACCTTGAAATTTCATGAAATGAAATGAAATAAATCGACTCTTTTTCAAATGCAGTTTTATAAACAATTTGTTTAAAAGAAAAAAAAATCCAGCTACAACTCAACATCCAAGCTAAAATAAAGTCCAGGACAAAAACATCTTGAGGATATTCAGACCCAGAGTTGAGATTAAACACGTGCAAATATTAAATCTCCATCCGACCTTTCACTCGTTTACGGCATGAGCACCATCCTGTACCGCCCTCACAGGCGCTAGTGTGGCAATGAGGGCGGAGCTTAATCTTATGACATCATAACCAACCTTTTCAAAGCTACATTAAGCTTTCTCCAGCTCAGTAAACTTCCTAAACACACACCCTGGGAGTGTTCATCATGTAAAGTGACTAATACCAATGCTTCTTTTTCCATAGTATCTGACCATCAGCACATGCCTAATCTCCAGCAAACGATCGTACACACACATCTCGTAAACAGAAGAAACAAATCATTTGTTTAAGGCTAATCAGGCTCATTAATATTCATGGATCTGGACACAGTTTCCTCAAAACGCATCACAGTATTAAAACCCAGTCACGTGTTCTGTTAGCGTGTGCACCAAGCGTGTGTGTGTGTGAGAGACGTGACTCACTGCGACCGTCTCGTGAGAATCATAGTGAAGATTTTGGATTTTTTAGGAGGTCTTTTTTTTCTCTCTCAGGATCTGAATGATGTGTTCAGAGAAGCATCAAATAAACACAAAGCAGAAACCTTCTCGAACTCTTTCCTACATATATACGTGTGTGTGTGTGTGTGTGTGTGTGTGTGAGGACGGGAAACAAAGTTTGCACCTGCCTTAATCGATAATATTTCCCAAAATTCTGAACAGGTGATTATTCTGATCAAGTTAAAGCATTTTGGTGAAGACGAATGAAGAAACACGTTCAACACGTGACTGAGCACCGAACACGAACACACACACGCGCCGTCACGTGACTTCTCTGCACTCGCTCCCACTGCACACCTCCACTCTCTCTTCCAAAGTGCTTAGTTTTCTTTTTAAATCGGTTTTTCGGGTTCGTTCTTTTCTCTGAATAAATGTAAGCGGATTGTGGATTCGCCTCCACAAATTTAAGCCTCATTAAACACCGATCACGCATATCAATGTGACCAGTGCCAGGTGAAGTGAACAAGACTGAGTATCTCCTCATCATGGCACCTGTTAGTGGGGGGGATATATTAGGCAGTAAGGCAATATTTTGTCCTCAAAGTTGATGTTAGAAGCAGGAAAAATGGACAAGAGTAAAGATTTGAGCGAGTTTGATGAAGGACCAAATTGTGATGGCTAGACCACTGGATCAGAGCATCTCCAAAACTGCAGCTCTTGTGGGGTGTTCCCGGTCTGCAGTGGTCAGTATCTATCAAAAGTATCCTTTAAGACCTGTAAGTCCTTTAAGTTGGACCCATGGAGGCCCCACCTCACAACTTACAGGACTTAAAGGATATGGTACCAGATCCCACAGCACACCTTCAGGGATCTAGTGGAGTCCATGCCTCGATGGCTCAGGGCTGTTTTGGCAGCTGGTCATAATGTTATGGCTGATCGATGTAAAATGGCTGTAGTCATTATTTTGGCCTTTGAGAAAAATAAAGCAGGCTTCAGCTGTCTAAACATGCGCTCAAATTCCTTCCTGGTTAATTACAATCTGCTATTTTCGCCCTCTTATGAAGTCGTCATGATGAAGGGAGCAGGAAGTAGTCATGATCACCGTAGAATGGACGGCAGCCCTAATTGACACGGAATTGTCGAGTGGACGCGTGATCGCGAATCCCAGACACCAAACATGCCTTGGCTGATTAACTCCATGAGAAATTGTGGAGGGTTTCATTTTTTGTGTGTGTGAGTGTGGAGGTCCTTTTCTTTTCCTTTAATGTCATTTGGTTTTTCAAAAACTTCAGATGGAATAAAAAAAGGACAATAATCACGAGTCTAATCACGATTATTTATAACCCAATAATAAATGTTTCCAAACAGTCGTTCCTCACGGAGGCTTTATGACATTACTCTGCACTTCGTGTCTAACCTCTGCTTCAGAAAAGGAGGCGAGACAGCTGTATAATAAACCGAAAATAAATTCAAGTATAAATGAAAGCGACCCAGTGCGGACGATCGTTATGGTGATATTATGAGCTGTGTGTCTTTCTGCCATTCAGCAGACCATCTGATCATCCCTGAGGTGTCTTCATGGCCGATTGTTTAGAAGAATCGTAAAACAAAACGAAAGAAAAAAAAAAAGGCGCAAACTCTTTTTGAATAAGCCATGCTATTGCCTACCTGCAGTGACAGGACGCAAAACAAATCAAATAAATTTAAAAAAGAAAAATTTCCTGCATGGATGACCTCGTAGTTAAGGGGAAAAACACTTTGATATTGTTTCATTTTTCTTTCGTAATCCGTCATCTCCTGGAGTTCCTGTTGGCAGGGAGATGATCTCACGCACAATCACAGACCCTCCGCTCTTCCCCTCGACCTGTTCGTCTGTCCAGGACAGAACACAGGCACCAGTCCGATGTTCTCCTCTGTGGACGTCGTAGCTCGTCGTGCCGAAGCTCAGCGCTGAAAAGGCTTGCGTGCTTTTTTCCTCCTCCGCTGTCCTTTTCCTCCCTCGCTCCAGCTCTCACTCGGCTCTCCTCGCTGCGTAAAAAAGCCAGGCTGAGGAGGAGGCGGCCCTGAGCTGGCCCCCCCGGGGTGAGTCGGGGTTGATCCCGGTGGGAAAAATCCACCATTGGAAGAGGCGTCACTGCCCGGCGCTCCCTGGAAAATACGGCTGAAGAAATCGTGCAGGTCGGAAGGAGAGCCTGGAGCTGGGGTGTGGCCTGAGGGAGATCTGAGTGAGAGAGAGAGAGAGAGAGATTAACCTTAATGGACTCTTATCAGTTCTGGTGAAGAAGGTGCGGCTTGTGTGGTTGTCGGTTCGATAAAAGGAGGTGTGGCCTCTGTGTGTGTGTGTCTACCTTTGTGAAGGAGGTGTGGCCACTGTGTATCTCACTGAAGGAGGCGTGGCCTTTGTGTCTCTTTCACTGAAGGAGGTGTGGCCTCTGTGTGTGCGTCTACCTTTGTTAAGGAGGTGTGGCCACTGTGTATCTCACTGAAGGAGGCGTGGCCTCTGTGTCTCTTTCACTGAAGGAGGCGTGGCCTCTGTGTCTCTCTCAGTGAAGGAGACGTGGCCTCTGTGTCTCTCTCAGTGAAGGAGACGTGGCCTCCGTACCTCTCTCAGTGAAGGAGACGTGGCCTCCGTACCTCTCTCAGTGAAGGAGACGTGGCCTCCGTGTCTCTCTCAGTGAAGGAGACGTGGCCTCCGTGTCTCTCTCAGTGAAGGAGACGTGGCCTCCGTGTCTCTCTCAGTGAAGGAGACGTGGCCTCCGTGTCTCTCTCAGTGAAGGAGACGTGGCCTCCGTGTCTCTCTCAGTGAAGGAGACGTGGCCTCCGTGTCTCTCTCAGTGAAGGAGACGTGGCCTCCGTGTCTCTCTCAGTGAAGGAGACGTGGCCTCCGTGTCTCTCTCAGTGAAGGAGACGTGGCCTCCGTGTCTCTCTCAGTGAAGGAGACGTGGCCTCCGTGTCTCTCTCAGTGAAGGAGACGTGGCCTCCGTGTCTCTCTCAGTGAAGGAGACGTGGCCTCCGTGTCTCTCTCAGTGAAGGAGACGTGGCCTCCGTGTCTCTCTCAGTGAAGGAGACGTGGCCTCCGTGTCTCTCTCAGTGAAGGAGACGTGGCCTCCGTGTCTCTCTCAGTGAAGGAGACGTGGCCTCCGTGTCTCTCTCAGTGAAGGAGACGTGGCCTCCGTGTCTCTCTCAGTGAAGGAGACGTGGCCTCCGTGTCTCTCTCAGTGAAGGAGACGTGGCCTCCGTGTCTCTCTCAGTGAAGGAGACGTGGCCTCCGTGTCTCTCAGTGAAGGAGACGTGGCCTCCGTGTCTCTCAGTGAAGGAGGCGTGGCCTCCGTGTCTCTCTCAGTGAAGGAGGCGTGGCCTCCGTGTCTCTCTCAGTGAAGGAGGCATGGCCTTCGTGTCTCTCTCAGTGAAGGAGGCATGGCCTTCATGACTCTCTCAGTGAAGGAGACGTGGCCTCTGTGTCTCTCTCAGTGAAGGAGGCGTGGCCTCCGTGTCTCTCTCAGTGAAGGAGGCGTAGCCTTCGTGTCTCTCTCAGTGAAGGAGGCGTGGCCTCCGTGTCTCTCTCAGTGAAGTAGGCGTGGCCTCCGTGTCTCTCTCAGTGAAGGAGGCGTGGCCTTCGTGTCTCTCTCAGTGAAGGAGGCATGGCCTTCGTGTCTCTCTCAGTGAAGGAGGCATGGCCTTCATGACTCTCTCAGTGAAGGAGACGTGGCCTCTGTGTCTCTCTCAGTGAAGGAGACGTGGCCTCTGTCTCTCTCAGTGAAGTAGGCGTGGCCTCCGTGTCTCTCTCAGTGAAGGAGGCGTGGCCTTCGTGTCTCTCTCAGTGAAGGAGGCATGGCCTTCATGACTCTCTCAGTGAAGGAGGCATGGCCTCTGTGTCTCTCTCAGTGAAGGAGGCATGGCCTCTGTGTCTATTTCAGTAAAAGAAGGCGTGGTCTCTGTGTCTCTCTCAGTGAAGAAGTGTGGTGAAATATAAGGGTTTTTACCTGTGGCGGTTGGAGCTGGTGTTACTTTTTGAACCAAAAGAGATGTGATAAGGGACACGATGCGTGTCGGGGGAAATTCCTATTCGCTGGCAACCCGCCCACTCTGTGAGAGGAGAGAAATCATCCAAATTCACTACAAACAAGCAATTAATCATAAACCTTATTTACATTTTATGGCATTTTATCAGGAACACCAAATCTGCAGCAGTCGTGTGAACATGGACCCGAAAAAATCTCTGGGAGCAAAAGGAGGCCCTGCCCTATTAGTACAGTGTTGCTAATAAAGTGCTCTGAGAGTGGGTATATATAAACACACACACACACACACACAGACACACACACACACACAGAAACGCACTATGGCATGTACACAGTCAGTGATATAAGATCCAGTGTAATTCCAAATACCAGTGATGTCGTAGACTTTTCCGTCCATGAAGGCGAAGTAGGTGATCTTCAGGCCGAGCATGCTGGACTCGGCCCACAGATCTCCCTCCTCGGCGCTGTGCCGTTTATTGCACTCAGCACAGAAACGTGCTTCATGAGGCTCACGGTCCATCTCAAACCTCCTGCAGGGCAAAACCCAGACAGAGCAAGAGAATAAAAACATAAAGGTTATTAGGGGCAGTAAGTTCAGGTTTAACCCTCATCTTAATGTCTAGGTATTTATTGTTGTGTGATAATGTGGTTTAAAATGCCGTACTTGTGTTTGCCCTCACACTTGGTGCACATCATGGTGTTCATGGCCTCCTTCAGGTCGTCCTGCAGCTTCGTCAGGAACTCATTCATCGACTTGGAGAGCTCTGAAGCTGCCATACGCTTCCTGTTTCGTCCAAATAAAAGGTCAGAGTTAAGAATACCAGCCAGACTCTTCTTTAAAAATGCTGACGGTGTAATTTTAAAGGTGCACTCACAGCTCGTATTCGCGCCGGGTCTCTGGGTTGCTCACGATGTCCCACGCCGCTCGGAGGACTTTAAAAGCCTCGCCGGCTCGAGGGTGCTTGTTCTTGTCTGGATGGACCTGGACATACAGCAGAGTTAGAGAAAAAATTAACATACTCATCACTTTACATACACAACACTTTAACGGTGCAGTCTGCCGTTCTTCAGCGTTCACTACAAAGCCACGCCCCCTAAACACTGCCCCTGACAGTGGAGGAGACGTGTTAGTAAAAGGTGAAGCGGTCAATGTGCTCTGAATGCTGCTGGTTTTAATCATGAATAAGAGCTGGAGCGTGTATAAAGTTAAAGTGTTGCTTAAGAGGATTTATTCACCTGTACAGCCAGCTGTCTATAGGCCCGCTTCAGCTCCGACTCGGAGGCGTGTGTGTTCACACCCAACACGTTGAACGGGTCCAGCTCATCTTCAGGGATCTGCAGCAGGTTTGTGAATGGTTTTCAGTTACTGATGTTGAATATTGCTTTACACACACATTTAACACACAGAAAACTCATCAGGAATACGAGCGCACACACACGAGTGTTACTCTGAGGTACCTGAGCTAATGCCAGCAGTCTCTCGAGCTCCTGTCCAGGCTGATTCCTCTCTGTCCTGGATGGAGATTCTGGATTCACCGTCTCATGTCCAGAGGCATCTCGTTTCCACAGCCAGCCTCTGATCTTTCCAATCAGTGCAACTGCTTTCTTCATTATCCAGCAGTTCTGAAGGCTGAGCCACCATCGCTTTCCTCGGTCTCCTCCCAGCCTCTCCACAACGCTCCTCACAAACCCGGCACTTAGGAGCATTATGCAACTCATCAGACAGAAAGCTGAGACCAGGGCTCGGCGTGCGGAGCTCGTGGTTTTGCAAACCCAGCCCGCCAAAGCCGCACCGGAACTCCAGGTCTGATCCACGACCCGTCTTAAATCCTGCTTCATTCCCGGGACGTCGGTGACCTTAAAGAGCAAGAACATGCCAAGGTCATAAAGTGCAATCGCTCCAGATTCGACGAAGACGCCGCAGTGGTGGGTCAGAGACACGATCAGATCCACTACCATATGGATGCAGGATATACTCCACGGGCTGACCGATTCCGACAAGAACTCTCGGAATGCCGCTATGAGCTGGAAGCCGGTCTGTCTTCTCAGACGGCTCTGGTTGTGATGGTGGTGGTTCCTCCGGCGGATCTGCTTGTGTCTGCTTGCTCCTGCTGACGAGGAGGAAAAGGACGGAGGCGACATCCAGGATGAAAACTGATCACCTGATCCCGAGCCGCTTTTCCTCGACTTTCCTTTCTTTCCCCGGGATCCGGACGCGTCCTTTCCAGCGGCGTTCCTACACCCGTCTTTCTCGTCATCTAACTCATCAAACACACCGTTCCCGTCTTCCTCCAGCTGATCCGTTCCCCCATTAGTTCTCGCGTATCCGCTCTCCTCTACCTTTTCCGAGTCCTCCTGCTGTTTAACGTTGTGGGACTCGGAGTTCAGATCCTCCGGCGCTTCCCGAGACGTTTCCGCTTCCCGTGGCTTACTCGGCACAGACTCCTCGCACATTTCCCCGCTCTGTGATCCAACGTCAAGACACATCTCTCCACTTAACTCTGCCGGATCATCCATGACGTCGGTCATTTTCAAAAAGCCGAAAGAGAGGAGGCTCAGGGGTCCGTCATTACCCGTCACACGGCCCGCTATTCTCCAAGAGGAGGAATAAATGTCTCTGGTTAGTGCAGTAATCTGGAAATGTTGTTGCTAAGCACGGCATAACACGCTCAAGCGACGCTGAGCCACGATGCCCTGGGAACTTTCATTACTGACCAGGTCCATCACTGCACTCAGCTTCATCTGGGCAGATTTACGCCATGAATCCTGTAGACAGGACAAAAGAAAGCATGACTTTAGACCAGCACTGGCCAACACGCAGAGACAGTACATCTTTTCACTGTAGAACACTGAAGGACTAGTTCATTTAAACCGGCTGTGGTCTAAAACCAGACTGAAACACCTGATGTATTTCTGCAGAACAACACACCATCTCTCCATCGTTTAACACAACACTGTGACGTCAGGAAATATACAAAATCTCTGGGACGTGACCTATCTCAGTGACATAATAAAAAAACAAGGCAAGCTTTTGAAGAAATAAAGACGGTTTTCACACAACGAACCCGTTAGACACGTCGACATCTGACCCGGATGTCGTTTTCGATTTTAAAAACGTGAACATAAATCGATCTTTCTTATTTTAATATCTACATCTTTACACTTATTCGTGGTCTGTGATATCGCACAGCTTTGCCGGTGTCAAGTCCTTTTTTCCAGATAAATCTATCAGACACGCAATTCATTTTAAAATCCGAACATTCTCTCTCTCTCTCAAACACACACACACACACACACACACACACACACACACACATGCACACATACAAGCACTGTCAGATTTTCACACCATGATTCAACATCATTCAGGTGGAATAATACAAACATCTGGATATTAACAGCCAAATTATTAACGACAGGAGCTGTGTGGAAATATTTCCACATCGAATCCTCACCCTCATCACAGCAGTTTCCTTTCCCTCACACTTCCACACTGACCACAGCAGTGGACACCGGACTGAGCACCGAGGCCACTCCAGCTGCTTCAGAGACTCAATCACACAAACATGTGCTTAAATATAAACGTGTGTGTGTGTTGTTTATTTCTACACGTTACTCTTTCTTTGTATTTTTATTCTCTCTCTCTTCCGCCTTCATGTTTGTTTTGGTCGTCCTGCAGGTCTGTGATGTCATTTAGCTCCTCATGAATCTGCTGTCGGTTTCTTGCACCAAAAAACACATAAAAGCTTACTTTTTCACACACTTTAGAAGCAGAATAATCAGATAAAGTTGATTAGTTTATTGTGTTTTTTATGTGATTAAAAGGTGAAGAGCCGTGACCGCACTCCTCATTGGCCAGACTGGACATCTTTTCTTTTTTTTTTTTTTTTTTAGCACAAACACTCCCGACTTTTAAACAGGACCATTAAAATCAACACTCACGCTTCAACAGACCCAGATTTAATCCATGCTTTTAGAAATATGTCTGTCAAATCTTCTCCCGTCATATTACTGCTAATTAGGGGGAAAAAAACTGATTTTATACTTAGCCCAACTCGCTACCTGACGTCGCTGTCCTTGTTGTTTCTCTTTATTTTTTCCACGCTGGTCACTTCCGGAGTAAGAGAACTACTTCCGCTTTGAGTTGTAACCCTTTCCGTACCGTTAGAACTTAAAAAAGTTGAAATAATTGATGACGAAGTTTTAAACAATCAAAAGCGTCAATAAAAAAAAACAACCCATTCATCAACAAATAAATAAAATACATAAAAAATAATTAAGATCACAAAAATAAACTCAAACTGATATGGTGGGCGCTCTCTCAGCACTCAGAGCTCTGAGGATGATTCTATTATTAATTATTATTCTGTTATTATATATTATCCTGGACGGAGTGCCAACCCATCACAGGGCACACACACATACACACACACCCATGCACTCACACAATCACACACTACGGGCCATTTAGAGACTCCAATCAGCCTAGAAGCATGTCTTTGGACTGTGGGAGGAAACCGGAGCACCCGGAGGAAACCCACCAAGCACAGGGAGAAAAACATGCAAACTCCACACACACACAGTGAGGCACCGAGCCACCTATATTATATTTATTAAATGATATAGATTATATCATTAAACAACATTCTTTAATACAGGATCTGTCCAAAAACTGTTGCTGGTCTGGTGGACAAACAGCACACTGCTGCTGATCCGATCATCTACGGCCCTCTTTGGACGGGATTAGTTGTTTCTATACAAATATGTGTTAAGCAAAGTTGATGGAGGACATCTGTAGTGTTTATGAGTGATTGACGTGGGAGAACACTCTGAAATGTCCATATGCAACACACACACACACACACACCTCATATCAATACACACTGAGTCTCTTCACCATCATGCAATTTCAGATAGGATAAAGTCTACAGATATATTCATCTGAGGTTATTTCTAATGATTATTTTTATGTTATCGATACTGACTATTATTCCCAGTCCCATGAACGTGCAGATGTGTAAACATGACTGACATGATGCACCGAGAGTCAGATGTGACTAAAAACCCGGAGATACTCCAGTAATAATCACATTACCCATCCTGCTACTTAAATCCTGAATGTTATCTTTAATAAATGCAATAAAAGACTCAAAAGTGCAAACAGGTGGAGCAAAATATAACCCAGTTAAAGATATTAACTACAATACTGATGAACTAACCCTAACCCTAACCCTAGATACTGATTACAAACAGAGCTGCACCGAGTTTCTTAGTTCTTTTCTTTTTTAATAAATTTTTGCAGACGTGTAAGGTACAGAATGTGTTACAGATACAAAATGAAACAGGAAGTCTGATGAGAGAAGAAACAAGAATCAAACCAATCAATACAGCAACAGAACCCCCCCCCCCCCAAACCACAACCACAACCCTCCCCAGAGGCTGCAAAAACAAGCAAAAAAATTATTAAATAAATGAACTTAGGTTCTGAACTTTGGTTCAGCTGCAAAGGCTGAGGGACCATGGAGAGGATCCTGAGCAGCTGCATCACTGCCTGGTTTGGGAACTGCACCGTGTCGGATCACAAGACCCTGCAGCGGATAGTGAGGACAGCTGAGAAGATCATCAGAGTCTCTCTTCCCTCTATTACAGATATTTACTCCACACACAAAGCAAACAGCATTGTGGATGACCCCACACACCTCTCACACACCCTTACACACCCCACACACCCTCACACACACTCTTACACACCCCACACACCTCTCACACACCCTTACACACCCCACACAGCCTCACACACACTCTTACACACCCCACACACCCCTCACATGCACTCTTCACCCTCCTGCCATCCAGAAAAAGGTACCGAAGCATTCGGACCCGCACAACCAGACTGTTGAACAGCTTCTTCCCTCAGGCAATCAAGTGTCTCAACAGAGAACTGAACTGAGTTGCACACAGACACACACACACACACAAACACACACATCTGATATTGTTTACATGCACACGTCACTTTAAACATTTTGAACTACACTTTAACTGTTGTTTTTTTGCTGCTATCACTCACTGTCCCTAACCCTGTTCTTTTTGTTGTGATGCGTCTCGTTTGTCCACACTGTCTCGTCATCCTCTGCACTTATGTTGTATGTTAGTTTTAAAAAATTCCGCACCTTGTGGTATAGTTTAGTTGTATGTTTGTCCGCATCACCCTGTACTTTGTATTTGCTCTGTGTAGCACCTCTGGTCCAGGAGGAACGTTCATTTCACCATCTACTGCATCAGCTATGTATGGTTGAAATGACAATAAAGCTTCTTTGACTTGACTTGAATAAATCCCAGTATAAGGCTCCAGATTTTGTAAAAGTGATCCTTTGGAAGAGTGTCTCATTTTTTTTAGGTGGAGGCATTGCAGTACCTCTTGTATCTAATGCTTGTGTGATGGAGGGAGGCATGTTTCCATTTTAGAAGGATGGCACGCCTAGCCAATAAGGTAGTAAAGGCATTGACGCCATGCATTATGAATGATACGATTGAAGCAGGGGGAAGACCCAACAGAGCAGTCAGTGTGTTTCACTCAGGGTCTGTGAGAGTGTTCCAAAAATGTCCAGGCAAGACCAGAACATATGAAGGTGATTATGCAGGGAGTTTTTCAACCTGACCATCTTCTGCTGTGCGTCTGTTAACGTTTAACTAAGGAGGAAAACACAAAGTACAATTCATTTGTTACTGTCCTTATGTCTGATATGAATCAGTCCTTTACTGGAGTTTTATTTATTTCACAGACTCAAGTTTAAGTTTTCAAGTTGCATTAGAGGCAGCAAGTGAACATTTTGTCCTCAAAGTTGATGTGTTAGAAGCAGGAAAAATGGACAAGCGTAAGGATTTGAGTGAGTTTGATGAAGGATGGCTAGACCACTGGATCAGAGCATCTCCAAAACTGCAGCTCTTGTGGGGTGTTCCCGGTCTGCAGTGGTCAGTATCTATCAAAAGTGGTCCAAGGAAGGAACAGTGGTGAACCGGCGACAGGGTCATGGGCAGTCAAGGCTCATTGATGCACGTGGGGAGAGAAGGCTGGCCCGTGTGATCTGATCCAACAGACGAGCTACTGTTGATCAAATTGCTGAAGAAGTTAATGCTGGTTCTGATAGAAAGGGGTCAGAATACACAGTGCAGGACGGGTCAGGGCTGTTTTGGCAGCAAAAGGGCACAATATTAGGCAGGGGGTCATAATGTTACGCCTGATCGGTGTATATCCAGCATCTCTGTTCCATCAAAGGTTTAATGACTAAGTATAAAAGTGTTAGAAATTATTGCTTTAGTCATGAATAATTACATTTTCGTGTACATTTTTGGCATTTGGCAGATGCCCTTATCCAGACCAACGTAGAAAAACGTGCTTTGAAGTCTCTATCACTGAACACATCAACAGGTCATGAATCTGTGTGTTGCTGAAGTCCCACAAAATATTTGGCCTTTTCCAGCGTTCTTGCCATTTAATCTGTCGGGCTGTGTTTTACATCAAACTGGGTTTTTGGGTAAGGTCCTGACATTCACTATGTAAAATAATCAGCACCACAGCAGATGTGTGACATGGGGTCTGTGGTGCAGTGTGGCGTAGGTTCACTCACATTTTCACAGGGTGTGGGTGTCACCTCCTGTCCCTCCGTTCATTATAAAATACACTTATGACGAACATTAGAATATTTTTTCTGCTAATGTGACACACCACCATGACTAATGTCCACGTGGGTTGACCTACAGACACAGACACACCCACACATCCTCCCACACACACACACACACACTCCCACACACATCCTCCTATGACCCTTTTACAGCTTTTAAACTTGAGCATCATCTAATATTCTGTTGTATAATATACTGAAATAGTTCACACACCGTGTTGGTATTCTGGTGGACAATAACAAACATAAATAAATAAAAAATACTGTCACTACCAGGCCAGTGTCCTTGTTCTAGGATAAAACTCTCCAGACCCACAGAATTTTTCACAAATTTAATAAAACTAAGAGTTTTTATCTCTTTCCATTTTGGTAAAGTGTGTGTTTAAATTATATGAACACATTTTTAAACCTCTTTGTATATCATTTTAATTCATTCAGACCCTGTGTTGATTACAATGAGAGTTTATCCTTCCTTCCTTCCTTTTCTTTCTTTCTTTCTTTCTTTCTTTCTTTCTTTCTTTCTTTCTTTCTTTCTCCCTTTCTTTCTTTCTTTCTTTCTTTTAAAAATCATAATAAATTGTAATGTACTGAAACTCTGAAAGGAATTTAATATGTACTCGTTTAACTCGCCTTTAAATTATAAATTTTTATAAATTATTTTGCTAAACAGATTTTTCACTGTGGTTACTAATCCTCCCAGAGTTCTAGTGAACCTAGTGTTAATCTAGGGCTGTGTGATATCATATCATATCATAAAAGCAATATTACGATACATTATGTAAATTTCTATGTAAGTGTCTGTAACACGGGCTGCCTCCACTGATACTGAAAGTAAAGTGAAGAGGGATTAACATTAAGTTGCATACAAAAAATGATTTATTTCCCATGATTAAAAAAAATAAGAATATTTTCTTAGACACTAATAAAAAAAAGTCATAAAAATGATATATATTATAATCGTTATTATTATTATTGTCGCGATCTGTAGATTTTTAACAAAGTGTTTATTATTATTATTATTATTATTATTATTTTATCAGGCCCCCCGTGTAGAGCCCCTCAGTGCGCGCGCGCCTTGCAATTGACGTCACGGGGGAATCCCACCAATCGAGCGTGCGTCACGCGTGGAATCTTCGCAGACGGAAAGAACTCGATTAGCCCCGCCCACAGAGGCGTTGCTCACCATGGCAACGGCTGCAGCTCTTTATCATCCGCGAGCGCATTGAATATTCAACCCACATACAGTAATGAGCGGATTGTAAACGAGCGCTTCCGCGTGAACCTAAACGTGTCTGGTTTTAGGATTTCACACTGTATTTCGCATCACTGGGCATGTTTTGGTTCATATTGCACGTATGAAAAAGATGTCAATTTGAATAAATAAAAAGAGAGAGAGAGAACCCCGGTCCACTCCTCCAGCCCCCTCCCCTCCCCTCCCCTCCCTCCCTCCCTCCCTCCCTCCCCCGGTTGTGAGGCGCCTTTAGCCGGGAGAGGAAAGCTCTTTTTCGGTCAGATGGCGTGCCGCAGTCCGCCCCCACATTTCTCTCGCCCACACCAGCAGCAAAAAGACTCTCATTAACAACCCAGATACTGCCAGCAAAAAGCAGCCAGGCAGGGACTTGGACACTCCGAGACGAGCACTTTTTATTTTCATTGTTTACCTTAAAGTGGATTTCTATAAATATGCTCGAATCCTGTAGCGCTCTTGTACAGTTTATTCAGGAGAAATAACACAGACTGCTCGTATCGAAGCGATTTATTTTTGTTTTTTTGGGGGGGTTTGGACGCAAACATGACGTGTCGCAGTTTTATTCTGTAAACAAAGCAACAAATCTCGCTTACTGATAAGGCTTGACAATCTGGCATTAGAGAAAGAAACTAATAAGAGGCGAGGAAACGTGTTTCGAAATCCCAGTATTTTGCCTGTTCCGATTCCTGAATCGGTTCCTTCGGAATCCCACGCGGTAAGTAAATCAATTCCGCATATGCTTCAGTATTTGTTGATGTTTTCTTATCATTCTGAATTAAATCGTCTTAATCTTACCCCAGTGTAGTCTGTTTTTGGGTTTTTGGGGACTGCTGTGTGTTTGTTGCGAACGAGTCGATTCCCGTGAACGACTCTTTGGTGAATCGATTGTGTTTCTATTGAACCCCACACAAATGTAGAACCAGCAAATATGTCTATACTTTTAAAGTGTAAAGAGGGTAACATTCTTCACAAATTTCCTCTCACATACCTTATAAGGTCTAAGTAATGAGCAAATACATACAGAGCTGTTTTATGTTTGTTTTTCGCATTGTAGTTTTTATTTCAGTTATTAGTTTCTCTCATATTAATGTCAGCTCAGGTTTATTCAGTAATCTTCATAGAAAGGGATTGTGATTAGCAGTGGTGTGTATAAACAGAACATGCTTGCAACAGACAACACAGAAATGTAATACATATACATACATATATATATATATATATATATATATATATATATATATATATATATATATATATATATTTTTATATATACACACACACATTCAGTTAGAAATGAAAACTCAGTCATGCTTTTCTCATGAAGTATGCACCTATAACCTCTGAAGCTTCAATCTGCTTTGCTTGTATTTAAAGGAAGACCCTCCTGCTAAGCCTAACCCTAACCCAGGCATGCATAACATATGATGCTATAACACTTATACTACTAGATTATAATATAACAACAGCTGTACTCGGATCAGAAAAGTCACACAGCCTCTTCACTGTACACTTCACATTTGGACTAAATGTAATATTTCCCATGTATTATTATTTATGGACGCAGCCCAGGGGAGTGAATGAAACGTCTCAAAACTGACAGTTTGAAAGAATCAAATCAGTAATCTGTGTATACATCAGTACCCTAACTCTAAAATCTTTATTCTAAGCAGTGATAATATGATTGCTGGCATCAGAAACTAGGCGTAAGAGCAGCTCACTTCAAGCAAGAGTTATTCCTGCACTGAAGAAGTGAATCAGTGAAACATCCATGATTAAAGACGATATATATATCTATGTATATATATAATCTTAACTCTCGTTCCCTGCGTTTCTGCCTTCTGAAGAACGGCTCTCCAAAGACACAAGTCACACGTTTCATGAATGCGCCCTTGGTGAAAGTGTTATAGAGACCGGAAAGTGATGAATTTTACAGCTTTATTCGAGGTTAAAGTTGAATGAACTCCAAAATTCTGACTCCCAAAGTGACAGGATTTTTTCTCAGAAATGTAGAAACCAGTGAGAAGGAGATAAGTACGTCATGTGGGCGTGTGGGTTGTTGTGTACTGTACGTGTAAATGGGGGAAGGTGATTGTGTTTTGTTCTTCTTTTTGTCTGCTGTTAGCTGTGTATGTGACGTATTTTTGTAGAAAATCATCTAAAAAAAGATGAAGATAAAAGATAAAGATGATGTTCAATACAAAATAAATAAACTCCAGTCCAGTGAAGATCCTGGTTATTATTTGTACTTTAGCATTTGGTTCCATCACTTATTTATTTTGTGACAGTAAAACAATTTATTTTTCAGTATTTAAACTTTAGGACTAATTTTAGGATTCCAGGTTAACTGTACTTTCCTAATAACCACAGATTAACAGTCATGACCCCACGTATGCACTTTAGCCGAGCCCACTCATACCAGAATTAATAAACATTTAAGGTTAAAGCCATAAGGTGGCTGGAGTGGGCGGGGCTGTGGGTTGACTACAGATAATAACAGCATCACTTTCACTTACCAGCAATTAAAACAGTTTGGAATAAAATGTGGAGCTTTTTTAAGTTTTCTTGCTCTATTTTATCATAACAAAAATAAATAAATAAATAAATAAATAAAAATATTAAAAATATGTTGTGCAGTGGATTTCTGTAGGCTACATTTTTTTTCTGGCCCTAAAATAAGCTCCACCCCCAGCCAAAAACAGCTTCCCATCATCACTGCCTGTTTTTGGCCAAAATATGTTGCCTGTTTTACTGTGTTGCTGAGAATATTCATAAATATCATAAATGTCCCCGATTTGTGTGACCCCAAATTATGACATTATTAGCATAAACATCAATGTAATCCCTGCCAAATTCTTTCCCAGAATAGATCACTATTGAAACACTGATGCTAATTCTGAATTGTTTGATTCTGACGCTTGTGTAGCTGTAGTAGAGCAGCAGGAGGATGTCGGTGCCGCGGACGCTGGGCGAGCTGCAGCTATACCGTGTGCTGCAGAGGGCAAACCTGCTCATGTACTACGACACCTTCATCCAGCAGGGCGGCGACGATGTGCAGCAGTTGTGTGAAGCTGGAGAAGAGGAATTCCTGGAGATCATGGCTCTGGTCGGGATGGCTACAAAGCCCCTGCACGTGCGGCGCTTGCAGAAAGCCCTGCGCGACTGGGCCGCTAATCCCGCCGTCTTCAACCAACCCCTGACCTCGGCCATGGGAGGAATCCCGCTTTTTAAAATCGACAGCATTGTGGGCTCCAGGAAGTTAAGTAACGGCCAGCCAGCGTCCCCGTGCGACAGGGAGGATCAGGGAGCTTGTCTGACTCCGCTCCGAGATAACGGCAGTCCGAGGAGCCCGTGCTCCCAGGCATCGCCGCTTCCTCCAGATCATCATCTTTACAGGGACAAACTGTCCCCTATGGAGCCTCACTGGCTCAGTCCGGAATTAGACGGGAACGTCGGAGCAGAGGAAGACCAACCCAGTCCTCCTTTGCCTCTTTTGGTCCACTCCCGGAACATAGGTCCCTCGACACCGCCCACATCTTCCTCCTCGTCCACTTCCCCTTGGCCCGGAGGACAGCTGGACGCAGATACGGTGAAGGCGGTAGGGGAAAGTGTGGAGCGTTTGTTCAGGACGGTGCCGCACACAGACCCGGCCGAGGTGAAGAGTCTCCTGAGGCTGAATAAGAAGATGGCCAAGACGGTGGGTCACATTTTCAACATGGAGCCACACGACAAGAGCAAAGAGGAGGAGATCCGCAAGTACAGCCTCATCTACGGCCGATTTGACTCCAAGAGGAGGGAGGGCAAGCAGCTTACGCACCATGAGGTAAGATCCTGCTTAGGTTTGCTAACAGCCTCCAGTGTAGCACTGTGTGTAGTGATCTCCTCAGTCTCCTCTCTGGACGTGTTTGTGGAATGCTGACCTGGGTTATGTCACAATCTTCCTATAAAATCATGTCTTATGTCTTTTTATTTTGGAAACACTTTTGTTCATCAGCACAGCAGACTCAGGTAACAGGCGTGGCCTAAAGTCTGAAGGCGGAGCTGATTTTTTTTTTTTTTTTTTTTTAATTTTGCTTCAGACACCAAACACGTCTCTGGGGAAGAAGAGGGTACTGTGGACATTTTATTTTTAGTCTGCTGCTGTAAATATGTCACTTGGTGCTTCAAAAATCACAGAAGAGCTTGATGATGACGGTCAGCTTCAAAGAGCTGCTTTTAAAAGCATTAATAAGTTAGCATTAATAAGTCAGCTAGCATTAATATGCTAGCATTAATAAGTCACAAATTGTCACTACACTGAGCTGAACCCCTGTTTTTACGTCATAAAATATAACAGCCAATCAGATCCTAATATGCAAATGAAGCTGAAATTGGGGCGGTTACAATTTGCATATTCATATAACTTCAATTTTTTAACTTAATTGTAGTCATAGCAATATTTTAGCCAATATAGAAAACCAAAAATTCTTCTCTTGAATGCTTAATAAACGAACAGTAATTCTATAATTCTGTATTTATATAGTGTTTTATAATCCTGTCTGTATTTATTTGATTACTTTTAATTAAAAAGCTTAACTCTGAATAAAATGCAGCTTTTCTGTGAATAGAAACTGAAAAATAATAAAGAATTGTACCACATGACAGCTGTTGAAACCCTTCAGTGGACAGAAAGAGTTCAGATTTCCTGATGGTCTAATGTGAACGTAGGATCTGGATCATTTGTGTACTATAGTGAACTAAATGCTCTAGCTAATATTTACGCATCACTGTTCGACTCTTTCCTGTTCAGATGATCATCAACGAAGCGGCGGCGCAGTTCTGCATACGCGACAATGCGCTGTTACTGCGACGGGTGGAGCTTTTCTCTCTGGCTCGGCAGGTGGCGAGGGAATGCGCCTACACCTCCACGCTGAAACACAGCAGGTTCGGACTCACCATCCTCTCACATGACCAGTGTAAACGCATCAACACGATAATTAACCAAATTAAACCCAACGACTCTGAACATCAGCTTCAGAACGTTCTGGATTTCTACTGAAAGTCGAGATCCAGAACCGTTACACTGCGGCTCAGATAGCTTATGTGTTTTTTTTTTGTTTTTTTTTTACATTTTCTTCACGACATGATAAGATTTATTCTCAGATTTTATTTTAAACTGATGGACATAAAAAATAAAATAAAAATAAAATGTATTATTATTTATTTTAAGTCAAAACGGTCGTCACATGATTATATAATTATTAAAAAAATAACAAAAAGAATTCAACAGCACTAGTAATAATAATAATAATAATAATAATAATAATTCTGCTCTGTTGTTTTAGGACCAACCCTGAGGACTGTACCAATTCCATGACATGAGAATATTTATTCTCATATTTTATTTTAAACTGGTTTAAAATAAATAAAATTATTTGATAAATTATATTTTATAAATTATTAAAAAAATCAATTAAAAAATAAAGTTTATTATTATTATTATTATTTTAATTCAAAACGGTCGTCACATTTAAAAAAAAATTATAATTAAAAAATAACAAAAAAATACAACAGCATTAGTAGTAATAATAATAATAATAATAAAAATTATAATAATAATAATAATAATAATTCTGCTCTGTTGTTTTAGGACCAACCCTGAGGACTGTACCAATTCCTTTATGGACAACAGCGCACCCAAAAGAATCAAACTTGAGGTTGGTGTATATTATTATTATTATTATTATTATTATTATTATTATTATTATTATTATTATAATTATTATTATTATTATAAACCTTCAGTTCTAAAAACAGTAACAATGATCTGATTTCCAAACACAAAAGCAAGCTATTGGCTAATTGAAGTCCTTTGTTATTATAACAGTGATCAGGATCTGGTTCATCCTTGACCACTCAGCTGTGATGTGATTGGCTAACGAGCGTTTTCTCCTCAGGTCACAGATTCAGACGGCATTAACCCGATCCGCGGATCAAAGAGCGCTGACGCAGCGATTCACAGCAGCCTCAGATCAGCGGCAGACGACGACAGTCTGTCCGGAGAAAGTCTGGACAGTTTATCTCACGGTAAAAAAAAATAAAACTCATAATAATTCAGTTCAGAATAAAATTAACTGAAGGAATATATCACTGCTGAGCTCAGGCATGTGCTGATTTTATTATTATTATTATTATTATTATTATTATTATTATTATTATTATTATTATTATTATTATTATTATTAGCTCAACCTTTTAACTTTTATGATATAAAATAAAAATAAATAAATAAATTTAAATAATTAAAAAATATTAAATATAAGCAAATTTATCAAAAAAAAAATTCTTAACAGGAACGCTTTCTAAAATAAATATAAGATATAAAGAATAAATTTGAGATTTCTATATTATCTATATTTCTATATCTCTTTTGTACTGGATTTATAATCTTCTAATAAAAATGTTTTTTAGATTGTTTACATTTTCACACATTTCACTCAACTCAGCTGATTAGTTTTCGTTTGATTAGGATTGTTAGAAATAGTTTCATAACCATCAGGACTGTTTAGACACACTTTGTATTTTCAGGAACTTTAGAAGTACTTTTTTATTTCATTAGAAATTCATCAGAGCGGTTAGAAGTTGTTGTTTTTTTCCAGGACTGTGAAAGCAGTTCTCATTTCCTCTGCAATTTGAGCAGTTTTCATGTTATCAGAAACATTAGAAATAGTTTTAATAGTGTTTTAATCTCAGTGTCACCTGTTAAAATGAGACGAGATGAAACATTTCTGAAAGCAGCGCCCGTTTCGGGCCAGTCGAGGGCAAACGTACCGAATCCAGAACACACTGTAAGAAGGTCAGCGCTGTAAACCCCCAGATAATGACTCCACTCCTTAGCTAAATAGCTTAGAACTCTTGCAGTATGCTGTCTCCATGGTAACAGAGACCTTTTTGGTCTAACAGATGATCAGCACATGTCTAATTGAGGTTCAGATCTACACCGGATTCTGACACGTCACTGTCTTATACTTGTTGTTGTTGTTGTTGTTTTGTAAATATCACGTCTACCATCCGTTTGTGATGAAGAATAATCGTATTGATGAGCTGCAGCGTGTGTGTGAGCGTCATTCTGTGTGTGTGTGTGTGTGTGTGTGTAGATGTAGGGCCTCACTCTCTCCCCTCGTCATCCCCCCGTCCCCTCGCCGACACCATCGGCCCCGTCACCTGGAGTCGCCAGCTCATGCAGCAAACGCTCATGGACGAGGGCCTGCGATTGGCTAGAATGGTGTCACGTGACCACATGGCCAAGGTCAGCCTAGGGTCAGAGAAGAGACAGACTTCAGGTGAATTCTGTTCTGCATGATACTAGTTCTGTTTGATTCACTAATAATTAAAAACACATCATAAAAATATAAACAGCGAGTCTCTTTCTTTTGATTTTTAATCTCCAGTGGGCGGGGCTAATCTTAATTAAAGCTTCAACCCAGTGAGTCAAAGCTAACTAGCGAGTGAAGACTATGTAGCGCTGATAAAAATCTAGCGTAGCAAGCGAAAGCAAAGTTAGCATTGGGAGCTAATCTACAGAGCTACAAAAAAAATTTAACCGGGGAAGCGAAACCCACCGGTGAGTGAACATTAACCGTCACACTAGCATGGAACAGCTGCAGGCAAAAGCAAGCTAGCAAACAAAAGTGAGCTTAAACATGAAAATCTTAAAAAAACGGAAAGGCGGAGTCTCGGACGGGGTTCTGTCCGACACTCGTCTGCACACGTCTGATCGGCGAGTTCAGCTGCTGTTTCGTCACATTTCTGTCTTGCTTTTCTTATTCAGACTTGGCTGCGTGTTAAATAGAACAGAAGTTTGGTATCGAACAAAGATTTTTTATATAACATGATATTTATACCGTATTTCTTGTGACTTTTAAGTTATAAGAAATGATTGTAGAGCAGCAGGGAGCTGTATTTAAATAGCTTTGTTCTGTGTGAAGTGAGTCTCCAGGCTATAGTTCAGCAGAAACACAGAGAGCTTGTGTGCTCACATTAAAACTGTAGCCTTTGAGATGCAAACGCCTTTGTAATGCGATGTCACCATGGGGTGGAGGGGGAGAGGAAGCGACAGAGAGAGAGAGAGAGAGAGAGAGAGAGAATGCTGCATGGGCGGCTGGGGCCACAGGAAGTAGCGTGTGGGCGGTAAATTGGAGCTCCCCCCCTGCCTCTCTGACGTCAAAGCTCATGAGAAATGTGTGAGCAGAGGGCGGGATGGATGGATGAGGAGAGAGCGGGGGCGAACGAGTGGGCCGGAGTGAGAAGGGCGTCGCATTGACTCATAGAAAGACGGAGTAAAAATAAAACGCGTGGGCAGGGGAAGGGTGCAGTCTCTTTTATTTCCTCCTCTTTTCCTTCCTTAAGCTTAATGAGGAAAAGATGAGCTCAGTAACATGTATTCTTTAATTTCTTACTATCTCTTACTTTCACGCTCCGGCTGCAGAAACACAAAACACAGAGGAGAGCGGTGAGGATTTCACCGAGACTGTGCCTCATCCTGCTCCTGTAAACCTCTCTCTCTCTCTCTCTCGTCCTCTCTCTCTCTCCTCCACACCTACACCAGATCACTGGAGTAGCTCTGTTTTCTTAGGACAATGGAAAGAAGTTTGATTGACAGCTCAAAATCCCACCCTCTGTTTCATGGTTCTGTTTCATGTAGCAGTTTTGCTCTGGTCAGGAGTAGGATTAGGATCAGGAGCAGATAGGGAGGAATGTATTTAGCATTTGTTCATATTTTATAGTTTTATTTTTTAATTCTATTCACCATGACGGTATTGGATTTTGCTGTTTTGTTATTTTAACAGGAATTATTTAATAAAGAAAAAAGAACAAGAAACCGTCTTCAAACTGCACTTTAAATATTTATAAATTTGGAATTTCTTTTCTGGAGGCTCTAAGACTTATTTAGAGCTGATTCTTACAAGTTTTGCTTTGTGTGTTTATTTTTTATTTACACACCAATACTGCAGCTCTGATAGCTAATACCGGGTCAATGAACCATTAAAAACCATTATTTATGCTCTTCACATTTGTGACCTTAAGTCTTAATGACCCTAATCTCCTTGAAGCTATTATTATTATACTGTAGATTATAATAAATGATTAGAGTTAAGTGACGAGAAATGTGTCTTGAGAAAGAAATAATAAAAAAAGGATTTCTTCATACCGTTCAATCACTTCATCCTAAGCTCATGATGACTGATATGACAGGGGGCTGCTAACTTAAAAAAAAAAAAAATTAAAACATCAGCTATTATATAAAAAAATGTTTTAAAAAATCAGATGCCTCCAAACTCTTATTTTGAAAGTCACCCTAAACTTATATTTTAGTAAACATGCAGACATCACTATTAAGAAACCTTTAAAAAGACGATCATTATTACATCATAACAAACAAGAGCCAATCAGGTTCGAATATGCAAATGAACATCAAGCATCACAAACTATTTAAAAACATTTGAGGTGTTTTCTGTTTTCACAGTTTGTTTTGTGCTTCATTTCAACTTTGCGTTGTTTTTGTTCTGTTCATTTGAAGTTTCTGACGTGGAGAACGGTGTGTTAAAGCGATTTCTTCTCCTACTCACAGAGCCTGAGGGCCGAGCGTCGGACAGACGAGGCTTGAACGCATCCCACCAGAGCAGCAGCCCTGCCAGCACTAAAGACGACCCTTAAAGGGACACCAGCAGGAGCCAGAAGTTGCCTTGCTGCTCATCTCAGGTGTCATATGACTCGAACTCTCTGGAGATTTTTACACCTGCTTTCCCAAAACTGTCTCATGTTAGTCAGCACATCCCAGGTCCAGTGTTCGAATGTTCTTCAACTGTGAGTCAGTGGCTGGATGAAGATGTGTGTTGTAGATCAGACTTGGTGCTGAATGGTCCGAGTTCAGTACAGTTCAACGCATTCTCGGATCGCCGAGGGGGTGTGGCTTACTACTACAACATTAACGAGCTGATGCGTGATAGACGTGTTTAAAACATCCAGGACTTCATACAATACAGAACCATGTAGAGCTGTTTTGCTGAAGTTTGATGCAGTGCAATACTGTAATATAATACTGTATTATATTACACACACACACACACACAATCACACACACACACCAGTACTAATTAAAGAATGATGTAACACATTTGACTGCTCTTGGGCACAGAGGACATGCCTCCTTTTCTTGGACTGACTGACAGAAAAACCACACCTTCTTTACAGAGATTGACAGACACAGAGGCCACACCTCCTTACTTTGGACTAAATAGCACAGAGCCCACATCTCCATTACTAAGACTAAACAAAGGCCACACCTATTTTTCCAGAGACTGACACACACAGATGCCACGCCTTTTATACTGGGGCCAATAGACACAGAGTCCATGTCTTCTTTACAAACACTTCTTTTACTGAACCTGGCAGGCTGAGAGGCCACACCTCCTTCAACAGGACTGACATAAGCAAAGGCCACGCCTCTTCTGAGACGCGTGACACTGAAACATCTCTTTCCCTGGATCTAGCATTTAATTTCAATTTAATTTGATTTGTATAGCGCTTTCAACAGCGGACATTGTCACAAAGCAGCTTTACATGGATATGAAATTTTAATTTAGCCACAATAAGCTAATAGACACAGAGGCCACGCCCCCTTCTTTGGTATAAAGGCACTGATCACGAAAATCATATAGTTCTCTGAACCCACACACTATACAGTCTACAGTGCATTATGGAGTTTTCTCATTTTTGGTTATGTCTGAAAGTGTAACACAGAACACCCAGAAACACCCAGTGTACTAGGATAGTGTCTAAATGATCAGATTACCCATAATGCACTGTGTTCCAGACTATGCTGAAGCCTGGATGTTAAAAAAGACAGGAAGGAGATTTACATTTCTTGTAAATACCTAGAATACGTTCGTTGCTGTCACATCAGTAACGCAGCCGTAACCGTCGATTCGTTTCCATTTCCTGATTAACGGCATGTAACTTTAGTTTAAAGACACGTGGCAGTGATAACACACACCGACTCTGAGCTGAATCCCAGTCTGTCGGAGTGGGAAATTAGATCGTACAGTCATTAAAGGAATCCGTTTTTTTTATTGTGGTTTAATTAAAACGATTTTTAACACTAACTGATTAAACGTATAGAGAATATTAGCGTATGAGCTGTAGTAAAAGTACGGGATATTAGTTTGTGTTATCTTTTCAAAACTTTTTAAAGGTAGAAAGCAATCTAGGTTTAAATCCCGATTTGTCACCAGGACATGAGGATCATCCAGTTGGTTGTATGTGTTTTTGTTTTTCTTTGGATCATTGTTGTCTTACTGGCATCAGATAATTTATTTTTTAATATTCTCAATAAATGGTATTTTATTGTTTATTGCTTGTGTTTGTCTTCCTTATTTGGGCTACGTGGTGAAATCTTTAAGGCTAAAAAAAAAAATCCTTGTTTACATTTTACAAAACTCATGTTAGTTCGGTCAGTCGATGTGCTTTTAATTATACACATACAGGATTTTTTATTTTTTAGTCATTTATCAACACAAGTTGATATTTCTGACATTTTATTTCTAGTTTCCACTCTGACCTTTATCCTAGCTAGCTCGGTCATTTCATAGCTAATGTTGCTAGACCTCCACACAGTACATCATCCACTTTGAGTCAGCTTCAGATATTTAGATGTCTTTTCATCTGGTGTTTGAGTGAAACTGATTATTTCCGACATGCTGATATGTCTCAGTAACACTTTGAGCACAACTAGATGAAAATGTTTCCATTTTCAGCCCTATTCTGAGGTAAACAGGATCATAACAAGCTAGCAAAACAATGCATGATGATTAGCATGCAGCCTAAAACTGGAGACTGTACCACTGATTCCACTGAATAGTTAAAAAAAAACTCGCCTTGAGGTGTATTTTAAACTGAAATGTGACTTTCACAGTCATATGAACCCAGTTATATGCCACTCTGTTATAGAAAAAGGAGGAAAAAACCCTCAGATGCAGGAATAAACAGGGCATTAGATCTGATCACAGATGATAAATACGGACGGACGGATCTTTGGTATGGCTGAGCTGTAGCATGCGCGATCTCTGTTCACCGGATGATGCAGTGCTAAATATAGCTAGCTCCCCGAGTGGCCTGTAGTGACGTCACGGCCAGGCTGGAGTTAGAAGGGACAACAGGAGGATGATGATGATGATGATGTTTTTTTGTACATGTACATATGCGGCACGCTTCTTTCTTATCATAAGACCAAACATCGTAGAAGACTAACAGTAAATCCATCCATTTTCTATACTCTCTTTATTCCTAATTAGGGTCACAGGGGTCTGCTGGAGCCTATCCCAGCACACATTGGGCAAAAGGCAGGGGTACACCCTGGACAGGTCACCAGTCCATCACAGGGCCACACATATAGACAGACAACCACACACACTCCTACAGGTAATTTAGAATTACCAATCAACCTAATGTACATGTTCTTGGACTGTGGGAGGAAACCGGAGTACCATGTAAACATGCAAACTCCACACAGAAAGGCCCCTGCCTGTTTGAACCTGGGATTTGAACCCAGGACCTTCTTGCTGTGAGGCCACAGTGCTGACCACTAAGCCACTGTTGCCCCAAACACAGTTCAGATCATTAATAATTATTAAAGCAATGGATATCATCACTCTGGTATTTCCTGTCCACTTTAATAGGAACATCTGTACACCTGCTCATTTATGCAGTTCCACAATGCATACAATCCTACACAAACAGATCAGCTGATTGTGTGAAAATCCCAGAAAGAGGTCAGCTGTTACTGATGATTGATGTGAACATTAATTAAGCATTAAATGAAGCTCCTGACCTGATGAGTTCGTGCACTGTGCTGCTGCCACGTGATCGGATAACCGTATGAATTAGATGTTCCTAATAAAGTGTCCATTGAGTGTACATTGTAATATTCATCCACAATACAATGTATGATTAGCACATGAAGAGCCGAGTCATGTTGCTGATGTTAATCCCTCTTCTGAACCTTCAGAATGAATTGTGTCGTCTGTTCCACTGCTTTGGAAATAATTTTAATCACTTTGATTCAGCGCACCGTTTTACTTCATCCTCACGTTAAACTGTTCATTTAATCGTTTTTAAATGTGTGCGCTTGCTCCCAGATAAAGAGATGGATGGACCTGGGGTAAAAACTCAAGAACTATCAGCTAATATGAGCAGCAATCTAATAAACAAACAAATAAATGTCCAGAAGAGAACACTTTGTTGTGCTGTTATAGGAAAATCATCAACAACAGGGTGGAGTTACACCCAAAAGTACATAATTATCCTAAAACAGCACATCCTGAGTGTTTTATTCCTCTCACACTACAGCAACTTGCAACTGTTACAGCTTTTTATTCATCTAAAGAATGATGTTATATTTTTTATCCATTTATAGTTACATGATACTCCAGTATCTTAAATTACTACAGTAATTTGAGCAACTCGTCTGTTGGATCGGATCACACGGGCCAGCCTTCGCCCCCCACGTGCATCAGTGAGCCTTGACCGTCCATGACCCTGTCTCCGGTTCACCACTGTTCCTTCCTTGGATCACTTTTGATAGATACTTACCACTGCAGACCGAGAACACCCCACAAGAGCTGCAGTTTTGGAGATGATCTGATCCAGTGGTCTTGCCATCACAATTTAACCCTTATTACTTGAATATGTGCAGAGATCAAGACACAGATATCAGACTTGTGTGAGTAAAACCTTTATATTTAGTGGACTGAGAAAGACTGGACAGCAGTAAGGACAGTGTGTCATACCGTAGTGTCGCTGCTGCTTTAATGCAGTACATTAGTATAATACAGCATAATATTATTTATACACATGATAGTAAGTAAATAAACACACAGAACTCAAAGTGTTGAGGTAATTAGCTAAGCTTTTTGGTATTTAGCATTTTACATTTGATTAATTAGATAAATTTGTTCTTTTAATAAACATAATGTGTTTAATAAAATGATTTAAATGGCTCATGCAGCATGAAAAATCTTGATCACAAACCATCCAGTGTTTAAAGGTCACAGTCTGGCCTGTAACGCAGGGCGTGCTCGCATCATTCTCAGTCAGTGTCAGGAGATGTGTGTGGTGAGATGGCGGAGGAACTCTCCCCTGGTGGTGGTGTGTCCTGGGAACACGGCGTGGCAGAACTCACACACCTGCGAGTGTAGCGTGACACGGGACATCAGCATCCCGCCGGCCTCGCTCAGCATCTCACTGGTCAGGAACGACGATGCCCACAGACGCTGCGGCACACAGAACCGTTAACGCTGAGAATGTGGAATTGCTCCATAGAACCCCCTGTACAGCGGTTCTGCAGCTGTTTAACAGCACATTGAACACTGACAATCTAGAACCCTTGTCCACATGAGGATGGCCTTTACAACCTCTACAACTATCTAAAAAACTCTTTAGGAGCATTGTTAGGAGTGTCGTGTGCTGAATAATATTCTCAGTTCCTTCTGCAGGAACTGTAAAGGCTGAAATAAAAAAATGAACCCCTACAGAAAGAATAGAACCATAAATCCTCCAAAGAATCTTTAAGAAACACTTTTTAGGAGACACTGAATGTAGAACCCTAGACGGGTCTTCAGCTTGACCTTCTGAGTGAACCTTAAAGGTTCCAGGCAGAGTTTCCCATATAGAGAGAACCTCATTAGAAAGCAAAGAACTCAGTTGTACTGAAAGAACTCTTAAAGAACTTCTGATGTGTGTAGTAACTGTATGGTGCATGTCATCACCTTGTCCAACAGGAAAGGGACCTTACAGGTTCTATGTATAGACAAAAAGGATTCTGAAGAACCTTTAACTCTCCAAAGAACCTCCTTTGAGGAAACCTTTCGAGTGTAGGTACAGAATATTTCACGTTTTTTTTAAAAAACAAAAGAACAGTTCTTCCGCTTGATCTCAGGGGAATCTCGATGGTCCCATGTAGAACCCTACAATCAAGAATCCTGACCTTCAGGGAGAATGCTTAGTGGTTCCATGCTGGGGAAAATTCCAATCTTTTTAGCTAGAACCCTTAAAAAATTTAAGCAGTGTAGTTACAGAATATGCCAAAAAAAAACCCAAAAAACAGAAGGTTCACTCCAGAACCCCAAAGATTCCTCCTGTATGTCCTCATGAAGAGAAAGCTAAAGGTTCTATGTAGAGCCCTATAGAGTGCTTCCTTTCTAGTGAGGTTTACAAGAATAGGCATTTTGGAAAGTGAAGGATCTTTTTGTAGTAGTGTAGTTACTATGGTTACTGTAGGGTTCTATGATCTAGAGGATAAATCGACTCTCCTGCAGGGTTCTGTGTGACCTGCACATTTCCACACACACTTTAATGAATAATGAACCAATAATACATGAGGCTCTGTGCAGAACAGCTCTACATTCATACTTCCTTTAACTTATTTAATCACAAAGATGATATCTGTTTATTAGAAATGTGAAGGAAGTGAAATTAAAGAGAATGGACGTGTTGATGTTTACCGGTTGTTGTTGTTGTTGTTGTTGTTTAGGTCTTTGGCTGGTGTGCCAGCGCTGCTCCACTTGTCGTAACTCATCGAGAATACTGCTCTGCTCCGTCTCACCCCGTCCTGACGCCGACGCAGCTCCATCAACATCCTCCTTCTCCTGCACAGGCTCCAGGTGCAGTCTGCTCAAAGCTCCAGCAAGAGGAGGAACCACAGGATCATCTGAAACCCAAACCACACACACACACAGACACACACACACACAAGCACAATGTCAGGATGAAAAATATCAAATACAACGCACACAACAGTACTGTTTATAGGAATATGTGAAAAAAAGTGAAAAAGTCGATGTTTATCACAACATTTTTTCATCCATGGAGGATCTGGGACAGGTTTAGGTTCTGCCTATAAAGTGCCAGAACATCAACTACACACTAAACCCAGTGGAGGACATGTGACTTGTGTCCTGAATGCTGTGATGTTCGTATTGCTAATTTCAAGCTGATCTGCATTTCATTTAAACAAGAGAATAACAAGAGAAAACCAGACATGGTAGTGTAATGACAGTAAGAGTCACAGATACCTGTAACACCTGTGGGGTGTAAAGCAGAGGTGTGTGTTTGAGCAGCAGAGGTGTGTGTTTGAGCAGCAGAGGTGTGTGTGTGAGCAGCAGAGGTCTGTGTGTGAGCAGCAGAGGTGTGTATGTGAGCAGCAGAGGTGTGTATGTGAGCCACTTGTTTGTGGAAGTGAGCTGCTTGTGCTCGGTAGTCTGCGTGATTGAACAGCTCCAGTCCATCACGCCTGCACTGAACCGGCTCAGAGTACAGGTCTTCAAAATTCCCGTTAAAGACAGGAGCCGCACCTGAGGGACAACAAGACAGAGAGTAAAATCAAGCAGGCATGATCTGCGTATCAGTCTCAGTGAACGAGGCATGGCCTATGTGTATCAGTACCAGTAAAGGAGGCGTGGCTATGTGTATGGGTGCCAGTAAAGGAGGCGTGGCCTATATGTTACAAGTTCCAGGAAAGGAGTTATGGCCTCTGTGCATCAGTGCCAGTAAAGGAGGCATGGCCTATGTGCCTGTTAGTCTCAGTGAAGGAGGCATGTCCTCTGTGTCTTTTGAGCTCAGCAAAAGAGGTGTGGCCTCTGTGCCTGTCAGTCTCAGGGAAGGAGGCGTGGCCTATGTGTAGCGGTGCAAGTAAAGGAGGCGTGGCCTATGTGTATCAGTGCCAGTAAAGGATGCGTAGCCTCTGCATCTGTCAGTCTCGGTGAAGGAGGTGTGTCCTCTGCTTATCAGTCTCAGTGAAGGAGGTGTGGCCTGTGTATGTCAGTCTCAGTAAAGGAGGTGTGGCCTATGTGTCTGTCAGTCTCAGTAATGGAGGTGTGTCCTCTGTGTCTGTCAGTCTCACTGAAGGAGGCGTGTCCTCTGTGTCTGTCAGTCTCACTGAAGGAGGCGTGGCCTCTGTGTCTCTCAGTCTCAGTGAAGGAGGCGTGGGCTCAGTTCTCAAAGCTAAAACATTTCACAGTATTGAATCACATGGTATGTTTAACTTGTTTACTCAGTACACTGGGCTGGTTAATCAGTGAAGTATTGCGAGAACATTATTAAGCTGAACCTCAAACATCAATCTGATTAATTAGTCAAAATTGTTATCATACAGAATTATTCCTTCTCTTAGTTTTTCATTTATTATTCCAGGGGAGTAGAATTACTCGGAGATAATCAGTAATTACAGTACTTAACAGTGCTTCAGCTGTACCTCCTGTATTTGGAACATACTAAAAATCTGAGCTTTATATTAGCCGTGTTTATATTAGCAGCCCCTGAGTCAGAGTCCTGGGTGTGAACGTACCTTGTTGTCTCCTCAGTGCCTCGGTGAGATGTTGTAACATTTCAGCCTGTTTTAGACACAGTAACTGCAGACGGAGGAACTCCTGATACAAAGCCGTGTACGCTTCCTCCATCTCACCCTCGCTGTGTTTCACAGTCAGTGTCCTGCTTTCGTCTTGCTCTCTCTTCGTCACACTGACTCATTCAGCTGCTGAGGGCTAGAAGAGGAACTGGGAGCAAAAGCGGAAAGGGAAGAAGCATGCAGTGAGGCTAAATCGTTATCAGTGTGCCAGTTAACAGCGCTGAAGCTGTATTATCTCTTCGTTATAAATAGGTTTAGTCCTTTTTCTAATGACACCTGTGGAGGAAACACAAAAATGTTTCGCCTAGAGATTTTATTTAGTGTTTAGACAACACTGGAGCTTCCATACTTCTGTAAAAAATATACAAACCTTCTACATAACAGAAGGTAATCTATTCTACAGCAGCGAATAGCATGTCACCTACACTACTGTACTGAATAGTGTCCACAGCAGGCCATTTATACCCCCATACTGCAGAAGACCACATTGGCATTTACATTTAAATTTACGGGCATTAGACGTCTTTATCCAGAGCGGTGTAGAAAAGTGCTTTGAAGCCTCAGTGAATGTATACATCAACACTGGTTCACTAGAACACACACTAAGGAAACCATCAGTCTAAAAACTCTACTGGAGGAAATATAGCATTTTTTTTTCAAATAGACAAACAGGACAAAAAGTATTTCAGGAAGAGGTAGGTCTTCACCAGTCATCACTGTCCATATCACCATCTCTGAAAGTACCTTAAATAACAGTGAAACTAATGACCTCATTTACAGACCAAACCCCAAGAGATCCCAGTCAAGCCCTGATCACAGCTTCGGTCATACTACAGAAGAACAAAGCATGCCCCCTGTGTTAGTGTTCTAATAAAGAGAAACCATGCCACATATATTACCTTAGTAAATAAAGTAGTAGAAAACTGCAAGTTAATAGCAAGCTACACTATACTGCCAAAAGTTTTGGGACACCTCTCCAAATCATTGAGTTCAGGTGTTGTTTTTCAGGGGTTGGGCTCGGCCCCTTAGTTCCAGTGAAAGGAACTCTTAATGCTTCAGCTTAACAAGAAATTTTGGATAATTTGTGGGAACAGTTTGGGGATGACCCCTTCCTGTTCCAACATGACTACACACCAGTGACCAAAGCAAGGTCCATAAAGACATGGATGAGTGAGTTTGGTGTGGAGGAACTTGACTGGCCTGCACAGAGTCCTGACCTCAACCCCATAGAACACCTTTGGGATGGAATAGAGCAGAGACTGTTTGGTGTGGTTCCTCCACACCAAACTCACTCATCCATGTCTTTATGGACCTTGCTTTGGTCACTGGTGTACAGTCATGTTGGAACAGGAAGGGGTCATCCCCAAACTGTTCCCACAAAGAGCATGAAATTGTCCAAAATGTCTTGGGATGAAGCTGAAGCATTAAGAGTTCCTTTCACTGGAACTGAGGGGCCGAGCCCAACCCCTGAAAAACAACACCTGAACTCAATGATTTGGAATGGCAGTATAGAGTATCTATACTACTATATTAACAGAATATAACAAAAAAGCAGGCAATACACTGAACAATAGTCCACTCATACTACTAAACAGTATATAAAAACAGTACAGTCGCAAAGGTTCTGTATTAAAAGGGAATTGAAAGGGAAACCAACACTAGGCCACATGTACACTACTCTACTAAACAGTATGTGAAAACAAATCTAATCTACCAATCTATTAAAAAAGTACATAAATCCTATGCTATCTATACTAATATGTCGGATGTCATGTTTTTATTACTTTAAAAGTCCTGTTAAACCGAAACAAACTCCATCTACACTAACTCACTGAACAGAACGCAAAGAACAAGTCAGCTACACCAGCATATAATAAACAACGTGTAAAAAAGTTGTATATCAAATTAGCCTTTATAAACACTTTATAACACTCTAGTAAACGGTTTGATTCGGCGTTACCATGGCCACAGCTGACTCCGCTTCAATTAGCCTGCATTTAACAGCGAATATTGATCGGTTTGGAGTCTGTTGTGAAGCAGTACATACCCAAAATCATACTCCTGTATTCACCGAAGCTGAAAAGCGCGCGCGCGCGCGTGTGTGTGTGTTTGTGTTTAAGAGTGTGTGTGTGTGTGTAAGTGTGCGTTTTTGTATGAAACCTGTGTTTGTGTTTACTCTCTACATGAAAGTTTATTTCCGGGTAGCGCGAGCTTCCAGAAAGTGAAATCAGGAAGTGAGAAATCCAAGGACACGCACGTGCGCACTCGGGTCACGTGACACATCAGTCTATTAAATGACTCGTATCATTAATTGTTGGGAAAATAATTAAAATAATTTTGTTTAGTAAGTCAAAAATACAACTACGTTATTTTTTGTAATTTTCTAAAAGTTTTTTATTGTTACACATTTTTTGCTTAATAAAACTGAAAAATGGAGTTTTATTTTTATTATATTTTTAATCATTATTTTATTATTTTTAATTTCATTATTATAATAATACTCGTGTCAGTCTAACGGCCCTAGCATTAACAAATAATTAAAAAATATATATTTATTAACGCTAGAGCCGTTAGACTGACAAGAGTATTATTAAAATTACAATAAATATTTATTAATTTATTAAATAAACAAACATACCAGATGAATGTATAGGAGAGGTTTGATGCTATTAAAACTGTTACTCACTTGTTCACTTAACCAACAGAGTTCTAACAGAAGCGATAAATAAAGAGGAAAAACACCACACTGGCTTCATAGCTCATATTGTTTTATATTATTATATTCTCAAGAGGCCACACAAAATAATAACAATTAAAAAAAGAAAATATGAAAAGAATGTAAAACATTTCAAAATGGAAATTACAAAAAAAAGTAACCTGAGATTAAAATAAAGAAAATATGTGCGGTCAGACAGCAGGCAGTTCAGAGCTGAGAGAAATCAGAATAATTATAATATCAAATTAAACACAAACACATCAAATAATGGCGATGCTGCAAGAGCACTTCCGTATACAGTTTCCACAAAAAAAAAAATAATAAAAGACACATACCATCATATCTGCAGAAAAAAAAACACTAAAGTGAGTCACTTTATGGAAATGACTTTAGACTTGCTTATAGGCTTTAAATGAACTGACCGCGGGTTCGGTCCAGGAACTTGAGAGGAAGGAATGCTTTAATAGGAAAAGAGGAGCAGGCATGTAAACAGTACAGAGACGAGGTGAAGAGGATCTTCGGTAAATAGCAGGAGGATATAAGTGATACGAGGATCACAGGTGTCTCCTTCACTTGGTCACGGGTGGGTAGTTGAGCGTGAGCAGCGTCATACTGTGCAGTAACAGGGAGATTTCTGATTCTGTAGAGAGTGAGAACAAACAGAAAAAAAATCAGCAAGGATTTCAGAATAAAACTGTGTTAGATAAACATGCAGGAACAAACTAATGCATATTTCATATTTTCATAAATAAAGAGGTTTAATTCCTAAATGATTTGGTCTTAAATGTCAGAGTTACTCGGCCACTGCTGTGCACTGACTCATCCCTTTTATTCCACTCTAGTGATGAGTAACGAGCCTTACAGGGCACACGACATTTCAGAAAGAACCCACTGAATCAGTCTTGAGTTTTATCTGCAAGGAGCTGACGTAGCTGCAGGATTTCTGTTGTGGCTCGTGCTTGGATGGAGCAAAAGCCTGCAGACTGATTTTTTAAGGATTTGTTGATCAGTGATGAATCAGTGATGAATCAGCAACAAATCAGTTACGAATCAGTCATGAATCCGTGACGAATCAGTCATGAATCAGTGACGAATCAGTCATGAATCAGTGACGAATCAGCGACAAATCAGTCATGAATCAGTGACAAATCAGTCATGAATCAGTGACAAATCAGTCATGAATCAGTGACAAATCAGCAACAAATCAGTGACAAATCAGTCATGAATCAGTGACAAATCAGTCATGAATCAGTGACAAATCAGTCATGAATCAGTGACAAATCAGTCATGAATCAGTGACAAATCAGTCATGAATCAGTGACAAATCAGTCATGAATCAGTGACAAATCAGTTATGAATCAGTGACGAATCAGTCATGAATCAGTGACGAATCAGTCATGAATCAGTGACGAATCAGTCATGAATCAGTGACGAATCAGTCATGAATCAGTGACGAATCAGTCATGAATCAGTGACGAATCAGTCATGAATCAGTGATGAATCAGTCATGAATCAGTCATGAATCAGTGACAAATCAGTCATGAATCAGTGACGAATCAGTCATGAATCAGTGACGAATCAGTCATGAATCAGTTACGAATCAGTCATGAATCAGTTACGAATCAGTCATGAATCAGTTACGAATCAGTCATGAATCAGTGACGAATCAGTCATGAATCAGTGACGAATCAGCAACAAATCAGTGACAAATCCTAAAAACACAGCTACAAAAATAACAACACAAATATTATGCAAATATTATAATTCTGAATGTGGACTCAGACTGACCTTTGACCTTTGTGGAGAGCTCCAGCCACTGATGAAGCCACTCTTCACACTGACCGGAGGTCAACTGGCTGGAGTTCAGCCCTCGGAGGTCACACGCCTAGCGAGAACATATTAAAAGTCAATCTTAAATAAAGAAACAGATCCGGAGTTTCATGAGAGTGTACATTAATGTGTTTGCAAAAATGTTGGCACCCTTGTTAAAATGATATCCTTTAATACATTTTTGTGTAAAGAAAAGTAAATATTAGCGCTAGGCCACGCCTCCTTCTCATCTCATCAAACCCCACATGCTTTTGTGTTCCACATCTACGGGTGCCAAAACTTTATAAAAGCCTAAAATGTCAGAATGTTAAAAGTTCGGACTTGTCTCATTTCTTCCTCAGTGAGCTGACGGAGCCCGAGACGCTGCAGGGCGAGGTCCAGATACAGAAGGTCCAGGGCTTTGGTGGTGAGCCGCCTCCGCACCAGGAAGCTGGGAAACCACACGATTACAGAGAGCTGAGACGCTAACAACCTCTAGACAAGACAGAGACAAAACCCAGAAGAAAAGAGACGGTGTAAACATCAGAAAGACAAAAAGATTTTGATCACTTCATAAAGGATTTTCTTCTATCATTATATTACTAAAGATGAGCTAATCTACTTCCTAATTACTTGTAATAAAAAAAACACCTAACTTAATAAAAAAAACTCTTTTACTAGACAGACAGACAGACTAGATAGATAGATAGATAGATAGATAGATAGATAGATAGATAGATAGATAGATAGATAGATAGATAGATAGATAGATAGATAGATAGATAGATAGATAGATAGATAGATTAGATAAGACAGATAGATAGATAGATAGATAGATAGATAGATAGATAGATAGATAGATAGATAGATAGATTAGATAAGACAGATAGATAGATAGATAGATAGATAGATAGATAGATAGATAGATAGATAGATAGATAGATAGATAGATAGATAGACAGACAGACAGGATAGATAGATAGACAGACAGACAGGATAGATAGATAGATAGATAGATAGATAGATAGATAGACAGACAGGATAGATAGATAGATAGATAGATAGATAGATAGATAGATAGATAGATAGATAGATAGACAGACAGACAGGATAGATAGATAGACAGACAGACAGGATAGATAGATAGATAGATAGATAGATAGATAGATAGATAGATAGATAGATAGATAGATAGATAGACAGACAGGATAGATAGATAGATAGATAGATAGATAGATAGATAGATAGATAGATAGATAGATAGATAGATAGATAGACAGGATAGATAGATAGATAGATAGATAGATAGATAGATTAGATAAGATAGATAGATTAGATTAGATAGATAGATAGATAGATAGATAGATAGATAGATAGATAGATAGATAGATAGATAGATAGATAGATAGATAGACAGACAGACAGGATAGATAGATAGACAGACAGACAGGATAGATAGATAGATAGATAGATAGATAGATAGATAGATAGATAGATAGACAGACTAGATAGATAGATAGATAGATAGATAGATAGATAGATAGATTATTCATCCCAATGGGAAATTTACAATAATGGTGACAGTCGGCACGTTTCTGTCATATAAGAGCAATAAAGTCCAGGTGGACGTGTTGTTATAGGAAGACCATCATCTTCAGGTCAGTTACATCACACCAACCTGACGCTGATTATTTTCCATACAGATCGTGAGACAGGGTGTGTTACACCTTAGCAAAGCAAGTGTTTGTGGATTATTTAAACTCAAACTCAGATTGTGAGTGTAATCTCTCGCTGTGGCCGGACGTGTGAGTGTGAGTGAACTGAAGAAGATCCACTGACCAGATGACGAGGTTTCACACACTGCAGTCCCAGTGGAGAAGACGTGTGGAAGACGTGGTGTACGGTGTAGACCTCAGAGACTCTCGGGTGTTTCCCGTCCTGAACCTGCAGGACAAATAAAACATCACAGTCCGAGTGTTTCAGATCCTCTGACCGGACACTGCTGTTGTTTCTGGACTTTAAATAACGTCCAGTTTCACAGTCCTTGCGGTTTCTTTCATATCTGTAATATGGGCGGAGCTTGCCGTAATTTATTCATCCAGTCAGCAGCAAATTTGATCATGCGGCATTTAATATTAAATATTACATCACAATTATTTTGGTAATCCTACTCGAAAAATCACATCCAAATCTATTATTTTTATTCCGATATATTTATAACAACAGGTCAAATGCTAAAATGCAGCTAAAAAATAGTTATCTGAGGCTCCCAAGCATTGTAAAGCTGTCTAATAGTCCAGAAGGTTTAATACTACGCCTCTAATTAATCATTCAGCAGGTGAACAGCAAACAGAAACGTCTCTCAATCTATGATTTTTTTCTTCAAAATGTCCAAATTAAAAATACCTAAAACATCAGGATAAAACGTGTCTATATATAATGAGTGAAACAGTCCAGGAACCTTGGAGCACAAGTTGAGGAGGTTCCTCTGATGCCACTTGCTCAGGCGTGGCACGGTCAACACCAAGCTGTCCAGGATCTTCGCCTGACACTGAGAACGCTTTATGTGGTCGATCATCTGGAACTTTCTCTGCTGCTGCGGCGTCCAGAAATGTGGAAACAAAAGCTGACGTGGAAACAAACACCTGGAGAGAAAAAGAAAAAGGAAGTGAGGGCGATTAGAACAGGCTCTCGCGCTTTAATGAGCAGGGACATGAAGATGAGGTTTTATATAGAGACAAACAAGAGGGACACAGGACTTTTACTTGTGGGGGAAAAGAGGCTTTAATTCAATGTTAAACTATTCAACTATCTTTTAGGAACGAGTCGAATCCCTGAGGCGACTCTTTTACATGAAATCCGACTCACATACATATTTATTTGTATGCTGTAGGTGTATTTTTTGTCATAGAATTGTCATGTATTATTATTATTGTGTATATGTACGTTATGCTGTTTCTCTTGGAGTGTAAATGAATCAAACCTCCTTTAAAATCTCTCTGCCCCTGTGAGCCGTTCGTTAGCTTTTTATTTTATTTTATTTATTTCAAAAGATTTGATGTAATGTTAATTTGCTAGAAAAAAGCTGTAGTAAGAATTAATGAACCTGCAACAGTTTGGCAAAAATTGTTCGATTTCTAATTTTAAAAAAATGACACTGAATGACAAGGAATCGATTCTTATCGGTGAGTCGAACTAAATGATTCGACTCTCTGACAAGAGACGGGATTCCCTTCACTACTTTAACAAAAGATTCACTCTAAACACCGCGTTCTGGCGACATCTGGTGGTGAAATGCGTGCAGGTGCAGCGGGAAATAATGATCATTAGAAAATAATAAAATAAAATAAAGCCCAAAATTCTGGCATATGTTAAATGTGGTTAGACATATTTTTTTATTTTAGGATCCTAGAGCCTTATCATCTCTCTCGCTCTCCCTCTCTTTGTGTGTGTGTGTGTCACAGACAAGAGCAGGCGTGTCATATAACGAAATGTGGGTGTGAAGTGCATAGATAGGAGTGTGAGCAAGGAGTTAGCCTGACCATAGTGTGTGTGTGTTGTGTGTATGTGTGTGTGTGCTTGCTCAGTTTTAAAGTAAATATCAGCAGAAGTCACATCATGTGACCTGCAGAAACTAATAAATATTCATATCCTGCGAGAGCTCCTGAATTTCAGTCACTGATGTAACTCTGATCAGCTCAGATAAAAGATTCACTCAATTTTAGTTAAAAATAAAGACATAAATAAAAAAGATGAGACGAGGCGCATCACCCCGAACCATCACTCACATGAGGATGAGGACGAACCCGATGGCGAAGGGAGGAAGTGAGATCACAAGCAGAGGTATGGCTTTAATCATGTCACGCCGAAACTGAAACACAGTCAGATACAAAAACACTGAACACCGAGCAGATATAAACTCCTGTGTGTGTGTGTGTGTGATCACACATGAATAAAACACTTTTTTAATTGCTCTTCAGTACAACAGAACTGAAGTGTGGTTTTCACCGTTCAGGCATAACATTATGACCACCCGCCTAATATAGTATTGGTCCCCCTTCTGCTGCCCTGACCCGTCCTGCACTGTGTATTCTGACCCCTTTCTATCAGAAACAGCATTAACTTCTTCAGTAATTTGAGCAACAGTACCTCGTCTGTTGGATCAGATCACACGGGTCAGCCTTCTCTCCCCACGTGCATCAGTGAGCCTTGGCCGTCCATGACCCTGTTGCCGGTTCACCACTGTTCCTTCCTTGGACCACTTTTGATAGATACTGACCACTGCAGACCGGGAACACCCCACAAGAGCTGCAGTTTTGGAGATGCTCTGATCCAGTGGTCTAGCCATCACAATTTGGTCCTTCATCAAACTCAAAGCTCAAATCCTTACACTTGTCCATTTTTCCTGCTTCTAACATCAACTTTGAGAACAAAATGTTGACTTGCTGCCTAATATTGCTGCCTTGGTGCCATGATGAGGAGATACTCAGTCTTATTCACTTCACCTCTCACTGGTCATAATGTGATCAGTGTATATGTGTGTGTAGAGACACGTACGCACCAGAATGAGTCTCTTCATTTCTCGGTATGGGAGATCTCTGTAGTTCGTCCGATTCATCCACATGCTCCTCTTGATTCTGCCGACCTCCTTCACGTCCTCCAGCAGAAGCCGAAATCCTGGAATAGATCAGAACAGATCAGAGTAAAAAGCAGAATAACCTCAGAGACTGGACATACATACGCTTCACTCATTAACGGACACACACGTCACTCTCTCAGGCAGATGATGAGATGTTACACAGTCACACCAATATTATCACATTTATTTGAAGAGCATCCTGATCTCTAAGTGATCGATCATTTATTATTACTTGCTCCTGAATCTGAATCAGATGAAATGAAGAGGTTCAGAGAGACTGGGAGCTGCAGTGAAGACGAGGTGGTGAGTTTGGCTTGCTGTGCACGAGCCTGATTTACTGAAAATGAGTTGAAACCTGTCTGTCGAGCTGAGAGTCTTACAGAACCTGGGCTCAGGGAGGTTCATACCTTTCATCAGGGTGTGGTGCATGATGGAAAACCGAGGAAATCTCTGCTGTAGGAAGCGCTCACACTTTTTATTCACATCCTGCAGAATCCCCAGTCTGACAGGAGACGTCGAGTAAGGACTAAAAAAGAGATCAGAAGTAAATAATATACACACATTTTTAAGTGGATTTTATATTTAGTCTATTCTATCTGATGCATATTGTTTTGCAAAGTTACAAGCACTGCATTATCAATCCATCAGAAATTAGTACAGTAATGGAAATGTCAGCTTATATTTCTGATGTTAAATAGAAAAAAAAGGTTCAAGCTAAACTCTTTAACGAGTTCACGCCACTGCACTAGAAAACCCCCGGTAACGTTTAGTGATGATGAATGTAGCATCTCCCCTTCCCAACATCCACATACAGACACAGCACGAGCCCGCAGAAATTTAGTTTGTTTTTCCACAAATATATTACCTTAGTGTCAAGTTGACGTTCACTATCCATTGCTCGTGGATAAAAACAGCTCGTTTACAGAGCCGAAACATGTTTAAAAAGCGCAAATGTTCTTCCAAAATTCTTATTCAATCACCATGTCTGAGCCGTGGAATGTCCGGGTTAGGGCGATTTTTTTCGCGGGAGCATTCGAGCCACTCAACTCGTACCCTGTTTGCGCAGACCCGAAAGGCTGCGTCCCGTTATGGGCGTTATTCAATCTTGACACAAGACGCCTTAAAACTAAAATATAAAGCTACAAGCGATTCATGCATTGTAGTAAATAGTTAATTTTCTTATTCACATCAAAAGTAAAACGAGAGTCGAAACCTTGTTTAGTAGTTTAGCCGTTCGGATCCATTCACAACCGTTTAATGAAAACACTCCGCCATCTAGAGGCTCAATGATGTATTGCAGTTCTGCTGTACTACAACCGGAAGTGGATTATTTCACAAATGCAATTAAAAAAATAAATAAATAAAAGTCTAAGTAAATAATAATAATAATAATAATAATAATAATAATAATGATATTATTATTATTATTATTATTATTATTATTATTATTATTATTATTATTATTATTAATAATAATAATAATAGTTTAAAAAGCTGATCAACAGTTATTTTAAAAAAGCTCTTCAAAATTCTTTCTACGTTGATCTACTTTTATTTGATTTTATTACAATAAAAAAAACAAATTTATTACATTAGTTGCATGTTTGCATTACATATGATTTAATATAGTATTTTTTAAAAATATATGTAGCTAAATATTATGAAATATTAATTATAAGCGACCTTGGGTTTGAGGAAGGCGCGATATAAATGAATCATATATTATTATTATTATTATTATTATTATTATTATTATTATTATTATTATTATAACATTAAAACTGTAATGTTTTACATTACAAACTCTACATTAATGAATTCTTTTTTAGGTAAATTCATTCGGATGAAAAGCGGTAAAAGCGTTGTGTTGGGGTCCTTCAGAGATTCAGTCAGGCAGGTCCCCGGGCAGCCCCGGACCGGTTGGTCACGTCATCAGTTGGTGTTATGGACCAGCGTGGACGGAGCGTCTCTGGATCAGAGTGACCGCAGAATTCTGTAAGCTTCAGTAAAAGTGTAGGTTTGAATCTGTCGCTTTCACACAGTGTGTGTTTTGGCTGTAAGAGCAGTTTGTTTCCTCAGATTGTAGGATTTGTTGTGTTTCCCGCGGTCTGTGTGTGAACCTGGAGCTGAGATGCTGCAGGATTTCATCTTTCTTGTTATTTCAGATCTCCAGGTGAACATGGTCAAGCTGCTGGACCTCCTGTCCCTCTGTGTCCTGCTGTCCATCATCGCCGTGGTGCAGGGAGCCAGGCAGAGTCAGGACATCAGGTGTGGAGGTATGGAGCTCAGCATGGAGATGGAGGGAGACCAGAGCTGAGGGAGGGTCAGGAAAATGAAGGAGGATGAAGAGTTTACTAAAAACAGGAGTGCAGAGGAATCATCTCTGAGGGAAAACAAAACAGAATTAGCGAAAAGTTATACCAGTTATACGATATTGATGATTCTGAGGATGCTTCTGGAAAATTTCTCCGAAACTTTCTTAGCAGGAGTGGATTTAAAGCTCCTCCTTCTCTTTGTCCTGCTCCTCCTCCTCTTCCTTTCTCCTCCTCCTTCTCTTCATCTTCCTCTTCCTTTCATCCTCCTTCTTCTCTTCATCCTCCTCCTTCTCTTCATCCTCCTCTTCCTTTTCCTCCTTCTTCTCTTTATCCTCCTTCTCCTTCTCTTCCTCGCCCTCCTCCTCCTCTTCCTCCTCCTCCTCCTCCAGAGCTGGGGGCCAGTCAGTCAAAATGAAGGAGGATGAAGGTTTTTAAAGAACAGGAGTGCAGAGGAATCATCTCTGAGGGAAAACAAAACAGAATTAGAGAAAAGTTATACCAGTTATAAGATATTGATGATTCTGAGGATGCTTCTGGAAAATTCCTGATGTTCCTCAGAAACTTAACAAAGTTAGTTTAGCACAGAGAGGAAAACCTGCAGGAGTGGATTTAAAGCTCCTCCTTCTCTTCATCCTCCTCCTCTTCATCATCCTCCTCCTCCTCTTCCTCCTCCTTCTCTTCATCCTCCTCCTTATCCTCTTCTTCCTCCTCCTCTTTCTCTTCATCATCCTCCTCATCCTCATCTTTCTCTTTATCATCCTCCTTCTTTTCATCCTCCTCCTCCTCTTCGGTTACTGTTTTTTTACTCTTTAGGCCTTAGCTCAGGGTTCTAGAGGAAGGTTGATTTATTTCACTGTGTTCTTCATCAGCACAAAAAAGTCTCTTGTCTTGATTATTCCACATGCTGGACTCTGATTGGTCAGGAGGTGTTGATTAATTCTCACTAACAACAGCAGCTCTGACCATAGTGCAGGTTTATATTCACACACTCACTCTGATACCTTACCGTTTCCATAGCAACGGCTCATTGACAGGGACATGGACAAAAGCAGTGGTGAAGTGTTCTGTCAGGAGACGTGTGTGTGTGTGTGTGTGATGTGGTGAAGGAGTCTCCAGTGTCAGCACTGTGTATCAGTCAGATTTCTACATCTTCAGGACAGAGGAGTTTACACTCCTTACAGTTTCTCAGTAACATGGACGAGATTTATTTTCATTTTTCTTCATTAATTTTAGGAGAGAGAGAAATTCTCAAACTCAGTTTTCAGACAGTAAATGTAACTGAAAGTGAATAAACACTGATGATGTGTGTGTGATATGATGATGATGTGTGTGTTGTCGGTCCACCTTTACAGCGTGCAGAGCGTTGGTGGACGAGATGGAATGGGCCATAGCGCAGGTCGACCCTAAGAAAATGATCCAAACCGGTTCGTTCCGGATCAATCCTGACGGCAGCCAATCGGTTAAAGACGTAAAGCTCTTTAATTTTCCCTCCAGGGTGTTTTGGTTCTTCTCCAGCTCCTTGTGTGAGTTTCAGCTTTAACGTGTGTGTGTGTGTGTGTTTCAGGTTCCGTTTGCTCGTTCAGAAGGTCATCTCCTGGAGCTGATGGAGGGAGTGTGTGAGAAGATGAAGGATTACGGCGAAACCTTGGATCCTGTCACCAACCGGAAGAAGTATGTCAGGTTCATGGCACGTGAAGGCACGTCTGAGGACGTCTCGAACGTCTCCTACGACTCCAGAGTCGTGTCCAGCTTGAAGTTCGCTGTAAGAACTGCTTCGTTGGCTTTCTTTTAGCTCGACGTCACGAGTCTGTCGTCCATCACGCGTCCATCAGTCTGTTTTATTTCAGTGTGTTCAGTAAACGTTGTTGGTTCTGTGTGTAAACCCCTGCAGTGTGAAACCATCGTGGAGCAGAACGAAGACGAGATCATCGAATTCTTCTCTCACGAGACGGACAACGTTAAAGACAGACTCTGCAGCAAGAGAACCGGTCAGAACTTCTCACCTTTTGGTCAGGATTTTAGTTTTGAAAGGTTGTGAAGTTGTTAAGAGAGTGTCTCAGGATTTATTTCAGAAAGTGAGATCAAGCAGAAAAGTTTCTATTAAACATCTGAACTTTAGTAAAAACAGCAGCCGAGCTGGACTGATGGGCGTGGCTTAATATACTAATGACCGTGCTTGATTGACAGTTTGCTGACTGAGACTCAGAGACGGAGAGGATTGTTTAAACTGCATGTAGCAACCACTGGAGATGATACGGTTCCTGAGTTAGCTTTTAGCCAACAGCCAGGCGTTCTCTTGTTAGCTTTCGTTTGCAGGGCAGGCTTTCACCTAGTTTCGTTTAAAGTGATTGATTGGCTTTCGTTCAGGTTTACACTCGGTTGTTTTGTCTGCTTTACTTTTGTCTGTAGACATCATTGTATCAGGAATAGTGTTGCTAAAGTGTCTGGGTGGGACAACCTGTGATTAGTGAGGGTGGAGTTTACACAAGCATTATATGAGATTAGCTCCGCCCACTTCACTTGCAATGTGTAGGAGTTCAGGTTTAATTTGCATTCTGTATCCACAAGAACAACAAACAGCTTGAACTAATGTCCAGTGTCCCGTCCACTCTGCTTGCAGATCTGTGTGACCATGCGCTGAAGATGCCTCACGACGAACTTTAACATCATCATCATCTTCATCCTCCTCATTCATCACGTCACATGCAGTGGGATTAGATTCGAACTTTTAGCACGGATTAAAAACGGAGACGTGTCTGATGTCATTCCAACAGGCTTCAGATGGACGTGTGATGTATCTGGCTTTGTGCAGATCGTGTGTGTTGGGCTTCGGTGCCGCAGACACACGCCTCACACAGATGGATGCTGGAACTGCATCGAGAGGAACATGTTACCATCCACACACAGTTTACTGCTAGGTGTGTGTGTGTGTGTGTGTGTGTGGTGAGCCATGAAGCCATCCTGAGGAATCACTCCAATCAGATTGATGTCTGTCTTTCTCTCCACTCGTCTAACATCACCATGTGCAGGATGTTTAGATCTGTTTTTTATTTTTATTCCGTGTTATTTAAGGTCACACATGTCTCTGAGCCTGTTTTGTAACTTCTCCGTTTAGAGATCCGGATTTTGTACGACTTTCTGCTCTCGTGTTTCCTGTCTGATCTTTCTGTCTGTTTTTTTTTTTTTTGATAAACATGTTTTCACAACCAGTGGTTTGTGTCTTTACTGTCCATCATCAGTCAGTTAACATCCATTGTCTATACCCTCTTTATTCCTAATTAGGGTCTCGGGGATCTGCTGGAGTCTTTCCCAGCACACACTGGGTGAAAGGCAGGGGTACACCCTGGACAGGTCACCAGTCCATCACAGGGCCAAACATATAGACAGACAACCACACACACTCACTCCTATGGACAATTTAGAATTACCAATCAACCTAATGTACATGTTTTTGGACTGTGGGAGGAAACCAGAGTAAACCCACAGGGAGAACATGAAAACGCCACACAGCCTGTTCGAACCCGGGATTCAAACCCAGGACATTCTTGCTGTGAGGCAACAGAAATACTATAATCTTATCAGGGACAAGATCAGAAGTGAAATCAAAGCCAACGCACTTTACTGTACTGATTTTATTATCATAACGGTCAGAGTTGTTGAAATCTCTAGACCAGGCTGGGCGATAAGATGTCTGTATCAGTGTCCATCACGGAGCACTGTACCAACTGCAGGGGTATGGATGTGCTGTGCATCGCGAAAACGATGTCCACGAGAGCCGTGATATGATGTCATGTTCTCCGTATCGCTGTCATGGAACAAGTTCTTTATCCTTCCAGCATATTGCACTTTACAGTAATTTACAGCATTCGACAGTGTAGCCCTAACTCTGCAATAAATAATCCAAGATGGCATTAGCATTAAAGCACGTGTTCTCGGGTGGGGGGGTGGGACTACTAGGTGTGTAATATATCGCTGCTTTGAAAGCCTAAATTGATATAAATGATAAAAATAACTACTTTTGTTAGTAATCATAACTGAGAAGCTACGTTTTTACTCTCAGACTGGATCTACTGCAAGACTTAAAAAGTCTGTGGTATAAAAATAAAATCATCTGTTTTGTGTGTGTGTGGTGAGGGGATGGTCCAGGGCTGGTCTTGGGTACGGTCCAGGGCTGGTCTTGGGTACGGTCCAGGGGATGTCGGGGTTACAGTCTTGGTCTCCACTGCCATATCACGTCTGACGCACTTCATGGAACATGTGCTCTTTGGGGATGCGAGTTTCAGGGCCGTAGAGTTTCCTGGCTCGAGTCTCGAACGCCGCCACCATCTGCTTCACGACCTCATCGAAGAACACGGTGGCCAGTTGCGAGTGCAGGACCGAGCGAAACTCGAACGAGATCTAGAAGAGGGGGAAGAAAATGAGTGTGTGCAGTTTAACGATCTTAAATCACCACACTCGCCTAATATTCTATTAACATTCCTGAAACTCTCGTCTGCTGAACAACTGAATAATTAAATGATGCTAATTAAAGATCCTTAATTAAAGACACCATTATGCCGCCTTCAGAACAGGACACAGTTTAGACTGTTGCCTACCTTCTAGGTAAAGTGTACAGGTAGTTACGGTTTCCATGGTAACACTAGCTATGGCGACTACTGCAGACTAGGCGAATAGATTACGTAAGAATAGTTGTTTGTGCTTTTAAAGTCAATTTAAAAGTAATCCCCTGGGTTTATTCCAGTCATCGTCGCTTAAAGCTGCTTAAAGTATACATGATTAATTCATAAACTCAACTAAAACCACTTACACTGATTCATTAAAAAAAAACCCTGACCAAATCACTGACATTGGCCTCATGAATATGCAAATTAGGAACATCCCCCACCCAGACCCAGGGAGATGATTGGCTCTTTTGTTTTATGATGTAATATCACTTGCATGCCAGGTGTTCATCATCGCTACATATCCCGGTCAGATTTTGAGGCAAACCATTGACTGTCTTTGCATTCATTTGATCATTTTAAAAGAATTTCATTATAAACTATTCACAGTGTTTAGTGCAACAGCTCAAATACAAAGGCACTTACAGAGAAGTCCACAGTGCAGGTCCGGGGATACCCGGGAATGCCTGGGCTGAACCGCCATATTGTCTCTAAGTGATTGAACAGCTTTCCGTCTGAACAAACAGCCTGGAGAGAGAAACAGAAATAAGAAATAGTTTATTTATTTATTTTTACATTTTTCCCCACATGTTCTGTGTGAGCTGCAGACGTACTTTGACGAGGTGCGGGCGAACGTTGGTGATCATGGAAGTGTACCTCTCCATGATCGGAGGAAACCCCACCTCCAGCTGTGCTTTAGCGTGGCCCGCTCTTTTCATTATCGTCTGGGACGTTTTACACCATGGAACAAAGTGTTTGTAATCGTCCACATTGGCTACGACGTCATACATCTCCTGCATGGAGTATCTGATAAAGAAAACAAACAATAAAGTACTAAATTTAGCACTGACCGCTGCCGTTAGCGCACAAAGACAGCAGAGAAAATGAATAACATCACATTAATAATACAAATGTAGTTGGAGTAAAAACATCATAGGGATTTATATAGTGTTATATAGGCACATACAGTAAATGCCTGATTTCAGAGAAATGTACAGAGAACTGGATAAACATGTCATTTATGTATTTATCGGACCCCATGATGCGTCGCTCAGAGTACTGCTTCCTCTTGTTCGCGAGACTGATGAAGCTTCTTCTTGGTGCTGCTAAAATTGTTCTGTGGTTCCAGCACTGAATCCATGGTTGAGGTCTCCTCAGTAAGAGCGCACTGGCTGGGACGTTACTGAGAATGAGGCAAAAAACAAACAAGCACAGCGGTCACACATAAGATGCACAAAATATTGACCTGTGCATCAATGGGTCAGGATTGTCAGAGGAGCACAGCTTAACAACCCAGAAGCTCCCTTCAGCATCTTCGTCTAATCTCCAAATGAACATCTGTTCTGTTATGTTTTCTGTTCTGTTATGTACTGTTATGTTTCTGTTCTAGCTGTTATTGCAAATTCAGTGTGCACGCGCAGTGATTTCCGCTCACCTGATGCACGCCCCGAAGTCTTGCCGGGGCGCTCGTGAACCCAGTAGTGCCCGTGAATCCAGTGGCGCACGTGAGCCCCGAGGCGCTCGTGAACATAGTGCCAGTCGGCTAAACAGTTGGCGCGCGCTCATCCAAACCGCCATTTCATAAAACCCCCAGTTTCCAAAAGCAATGTGAAAGTCGACACCGAGGCTTCAAAGCTCGTATCGAAAGAACGGAACATCTCACAGTGAAGCTCTACGAACCCGCTGTGCCATAACAACGCGAACTGTACCGTCCAAAGCTTTGGTTCCGAACTCAGACCACGTGACTGCTTCGTATTCTGGTTCGAGTGAATCACTTGAGCATGTTTCCAGAGTCATTTGATTCGCAAGTGAATCGAGATAGTGCTTTTAAATTGTTAGCATGGAACCAGCCAAGAAACCTGCTTTGTCTGTCCCGCGTGAGAGGAAATATTCTAAAAGGCATGGGAAGCAGTAATAAATAAATAGTGAATAAATAAAAAGTGTCAGACTCAGGCCACGCGCTGTTTACTTTTTTTCACACCTTTAAAAACGACATTTTACCCGATTCTACCTGGAGTCATATAGCAAGCTAGCGGTCAGCGACCGGCTGAGGAAACGTAATGCTAACCGCTAGCTAGCTAACAGGGTAGTGCCGAATAAGCTTTCCGTTTTTTAAACACGTGAAATAGTTCGTCTTCTCGCGTAAAGACAACGTCGGAAACGTTTAATTTACCAAGTTACCATCTGTTCAAGCTTGTCAACTGTATCCCAAGTCACTAAAACGAGAGGAAAATGCACAGAAAATAAAGAACACATTCATTTGACAGCAGAGTGTTATCAGCGAGGGGCGGTCTTTACCCGGGTTACCAGATTGGACCAAATAACGCACGCACAAAATTGTGTAACGCCTCCACATATTTTTAAAATCATGTAATATAAAAGCTAATGTTTGGCAAAATACAAAAGGCACAGTTTACACACATATTTTGCATAAAAGTAATAAGGATTATAAGCTTAAACATACAATATGAACATTATAAAAGTCTGAATAATCAGTTGTGCTGAGGTACGGGTTGCCAGATAGGAATGATCAAACATTTAATTCATACGTTGCAGAGAAAATTGACGATATACACTCACTGAGGGATGAGTAACAAAGTTTCCTCTTTCTCCTACTATATATTGTCATATTTATGCATAATAAATATTTTGTGGTGCCAAATTCCCTCTCATTCCCAAAACATGGACATTACTACAGAAGGTGCTTCCCCCTTTTTACTGTTATAATCAGCTCCACTCTTCTCTGAATGCTTTAGACTAGATGTTGGATCATGGCTGTGGGGATTAGTGATCATTCAGCTACAAGAGCATCAGTGGGATCAGACTCTGATTTTGAGGAGACTCCAGTTCCAGTTCATCCCAAAGGTGTCCAGTCAGAGTCAGGGCTCTGTGCAGGAGGACACTCGAGATCTTCCACTTTCTCCAACCTTCACCTCCACACCATGTCTTCATGGAGCTCAGGGGCTTTGTGCACAAGGGGCAGTGTCATGCTGGAGCAGGGTTTGAGTCTTTAGGGAAGGACAGTGAAGGAAAACACACACAGAGACGCTCTATACAAGTTGGTGTTTAGTTTGTGAGAACAGTTTGGGTCAGAACCACATATGAGTGTGGTCATAGGGTTAAAGGGTCAGGGGTGCACATACGTCTGCTAATATAGTGTATGTTACATTACACTTGATATGTTTTATAAATATAACAATTATTATTAATGGGTACAAAGCAGTAGGCGGACCTACTGTGTGTGTGTGTGTGTGTACTGATGAAGGAGTGTGAGCTGGACTGATACTGGGAGAGAGAGAGAGAGAGAGAGAGAGAGAGAGATGGGGATTTTAAACATCACACAGCAGGTACGGAATAAAACACTTAATAAACATTTAATAAACCTTAACGTGCTATAGCTTATAGCTTAGCTTTCAGTTAGCGTTTAGCTAAACTATTACACAAGCTATGGCCTGTAAACCAGCGAAGACGAGACGTCCTTATTATTTTCTTCTCCTTTCGTGTTGTGATGATCGTGCAGCTGTTAAGATGTTAAAATAAACAGACGACATGAATAATGCTAATCCGTTCGGTGACAGCTGTGCAGCTAGGCTAGCTAAGCAGCTAACAGTCCTGCATCTAACATTAGCTAGCTTCGTTTACCAACTGCTAACCACTAGCAGATAAAAAGCTAACTGTGTGTTATTATTAACGTTATTATCATGTTATAAAATATAACGATCCTGTGTGGAACGTTGAATATGGGCAAAAAAATATCAAAATAATATAATATGCTAGCTAGCATATAGCCAGCTTGCATTCATTTATTAGGCTGAATAAATAAATAAATAAATAAAAATGTTTATTAAATGAACTGCACGTGATTGACGAGACTTAAAATGTCTTAAGTAATTAGTTAAGCTAAACCATACTTATTAATTTATCTAGATAGCTTTATTAATAACGTTATACTTTATTTTTATTTTAGTAATGCACCCAGCTTTATTAAGTGCTGTATCATCTGCACTAGTGTGAAGGAAAATACTAGTTTTAAACACACCTGTTTTACTGTGTTTATTTTATTTATGTGCATTTATTTATTTAATGAAAGAATAAGGACTTTCTATTTTAATCCTATTGCAGTGCTATTTATAATGAAAGGAAATATATGAGGCACATACATTAATAGAATTTGATTTAAAGTTATGGTTTATTTTTTGTCTTCCAGACCCCACTAGTCCAGGCGATATTCAGCCGAAATGTAGAAGAGGTGAAGTTTTTATTGCACAAGAAAGAAGATGTTAATGCACTGGTAGGTGAAGATGTTTGATGTGAAGATGTAGGGGAACAGCACATCTATTGTTTTTAAAAATCTTCATAAATGGTCTTAAAACATTAAAAAATATCGGTGTTGGTGTTGTTGCAGGACCAAGACCTTCGTTCCCCTCTGCATGCTGCTGCTTTTTTGGGTGATGTTCGCATCATGGACCTTCTCATCAAGTCAGGTGTGACTCCAGCGTTTGAGACAAAAACCCGACTTGGACTTTGTGTATTTTCTTTAAATCATCACTGAAAGAAACAAAAACAGGAGCATGTTACTGCTCATGATTCGTACACAATTTATATTAAAATCCTTCCTTCTTTAAAATCCATCTTCCTTATGCTATTAAGTTATTTTCCTCAGTCTGTGTTTAAAGCCACGTGATTAGCTGGTTGGTGCAGGTGTTCAGGTGTTCCTTATAAAGTGGGTGGTGAAGGAACTGTATATATAACAATAAAATAGATGATAAAGAACATTTTAACAGGCTGGCTTGAACCAGAGCTTGTTTTTTGGGAAGCTGGTAAGTTCCTCAGTAAAAGAGAACCCAGGTGGAACCAGGAAGTGGTGTTCCTGCTAACAGTGTTCTTCTCTTGTTTCAGGTGCTCATGTTAACGCTAAGGACCAAGCGGGTCTGACTCCACTGCATCGGGCCGCAGCTTCCAGGAACGACGTGAGAACGTTTCAATTCTTTAATCAGCCTTTTTTATCCTGCACTCTCTCTTTTTTCCTGCATGTTACTCTCTTCATTCTGTTTAGAGGGCAGTGGGGTTGCTGCTGACTCAGGGGTCAGAGGTGGAGTCCAGGAGTCGGTTCGGCGGTCAGACGGCGCTGCATGTGGCCGCCTCGAACCGAGCGGTGAGGTGTGCTGAAGCTCTGCTGCCTCTGATGAGCAGCGTAGATGTAACAGATCATAACGGAAGAACGGCTCTGCACCACGCAGCCTACAGCGGAGACACAGAGGTCACGGATACGACAAAATAGCATCCAGTTTTCAACATCTGTCCAGCTGTAAACTCACTTACTCCCTATATGTTTGTTTCTCAGATGGTGACGTTGCTTCTGAACAAAGGTGCCGACCCAAGCATGAGGGATAATAAAGAGCGTCAGCCTCTGCACTGGGCTGCTTACCTCGGTACCTTAGCTGCTCACTTTGTCCTCCATCTTTGTTTTTCTCGCTTTGCTCTAACTTGCAGTCTGATTGGTCAGGAGATAAAAATACCTCATTCTTCATCATTCTCTGCTTAGTTTCCTGCCCAGCTGACTGGCTCTCGTCATGTTCATTCTGTCTGCCTGGCTAGGATTAAAGCACACGATGAAGAGCTTCAGTCTTAACCCCAGCGTCTTGTTTTTTTTTGCAGGATATTTGGAAATTGTGAAGCTCTTGCTGTCTTGCAGTGCTGATGTGGTGTGTAGAGATAAACAGGGTTACTCACCTCTCCACGTAGCTGCTCTCAGCGGCCACATAGACGTCGTCAAGCACCTGCTCCGATTCGGCGCTGAGGTAAAACCCACATGCTAAACCGGGACCTGTTTTCTACTGACGCATCTACTCCGTCTAGTGTACTCTATAGAATCTCCATCACACTCCCTGACATCACTACACATTAAATACATGCTGATTTTTTAAAGCAGCAGTATGTAAAAATTAGTGTGAGGTGAAATGTTCAACTCTATTGAATAATGACACGTCTTCCTGTTTTTCCCTGAACCTCTCTACTGAAATGATTGCCATATGAGATGCCGTTAGATAAACAACTCGAAGGGTGGGGCTAATTTCAGAGCCGGAAAAATGCAAAGAAAGGCCTTGAGTAAAGAAATGAGCATGATTCATAACACTCTTTCTCTGAGGTGTCTGTGAAATGATGTAATTATTTCAGGTTTACATATCATTTAAAAAATGACTTACTGCAGCTTTAAAGTATTCTGGCATATTATCTAATAAATGGATAACAGAACGCTCACATGGCTTCCTCTGATAGACAGTTATTTACATGATGATGATGGCTTTGATCACTTTGTTGTTTTATTTCCAAGAGGAACTTCGTCAGCAATACACATTTGGTTAAGACTCTAATGAGATTGTCGCTCCTCCTCTCCACCAGATGGACGAGGCAAATGCGTTCGGGAACACGTCTCTGCACATGGCATGTTATAATGGTCAGGAGGCTGTAGCTAACGAGCTGGTAAACCGCGGAGCTAACGTTAACCAGGCTAACGCCAGAGGCTTCACTCCGCTTCACCTGGCCGCCGTGTCTACCAACGGAGCGCTGTGTCTTGAGCTGCTGGTCAACAACGGGGCTGATGTCAACATGCAGGTCAGGAAACGGATTTCACTGTTCACTGTTCAGAGAGTCACATTTAAAAAAAAAAAAATCACGTTTTAGTATTCGAATGCTAATTTCAGATATTTCAGGTCCTGTGACCAGGCTGCTGAGTTCAGTTTCCACTAGAAACATTCAAAATGGTGTGATTTTTATTAGGAGTGTCAATTCGAGTGTCAGGGAACTGAGCCAGTTCTAACCTGGAACACCTGACACCTCTTTGTGAATGTTATTCATTCTCTCTCTGTTTTGTTCTTTCTCTCTCTTTCTCTCTTTCTCTCTCTTTCTCTCTCTCTACGTCTCCCTCTATCTCTCCTCTCTCTCTCTCTCTCTCTCTCTCTCTCTTTTTCTCTCTGTCTTGCTCTGCCTTTCTCTCTCTCTCTCTCTCTCTCTCTCCCTCTCTCTTTCTCTCTCTCTCTCTCGATGTAGATGTAAATATTTTTAATTTACTTCTATAGGCAGTAGCATGTTAATGAGAGGCAGAAAGTGTGTATTATTGTTGCGTTTGTTTTTCAGACTAAAGAAGGGAAGAGCCCTTTGCACATGGCCGCCGTCCACGGCCGCTTCACTCGATCCCAGATCCTTATTCAAAATGGTATGTATTTAATACATTTTAAAACTTTTCCACACATTAATCCATAAAAAATGATTTCCCAGGTTTTCTTCTTTCACACTCTCAAATATTTCTCAGGAAATTTACACACAGATATTTTCACAATATTACACATTTATAGATCAACTTTCCTGACTTGTGTTTAAACACACACACACACACACACATCGTCTGTTCTGGTAAATTCCAGGGATATTCTGATTTGATATTCCACATAGTTACATGACTACATATTTACATTAAAATATGGTGAAGTAAATAGTATGGATATATATATAAATGTGTGTGTGTGTGTGTGTGTATTTTAGGTGGGGATATAAACTGTGTGGATAAATATGGCAATACTCCTCTCCACATTGCTGCTAAGCACGGTCATGAGCTGCTCATCAGCACACTGATGACTAATGGGGCTGATACTGCCAGGTAACACACACACACACACACACACACACACACACAGAGCTTAGCAGTACTGCACTGGTGTCACGCTTATTCATGTGGACTCTTGCGTGTGTTTATTTTTTCAGACAGGGGATTCTTGGCATGTTTCCGCTGCACTTGGCTGTTCTCTACGGGTTTTCAGACTGCTGTCGAAAGTTACTCTCCTCAGGTAAACAACTTCAACTGGGCAGTGTTTAAAATGTCTGAAGCACTGAAATTTATGATTTATGATTGAATCATCGATTCATACAGAGCATAGCTACTCATGTCAATTACATCTGATTATTAATTATATTCATTCTTATTAAAATGTAATCAATGCTAATTCCTGCAAGTAAAATTCAGATGCACTTTATATACAGTGTGTGTGTGTGTGTGTAGGTCAGCTGTACAGTATTGTTTCGTCTTTGAGTAACGAGCACGTCCTCTCTGCGGGGTTCGATATAAACACCCCAGACAGTCTGGGAAGGACGTGTTTACATGCTGCTGCATCGGGAGGGTATGACATCAACTTCACTCGGCTCCAACAAACACAGTCATTAATAATCATTTATTGGTGTGATGGATAACGATTTGATTTGTACGGCAGGAACGTGGAATGTCTTAACTTGCTGTTGAGCAGCGGTGCTGACTTGACCAAGACGGACATAATGGGAAGGTGATTTTTTTTTTTTTACTATTACAGTCTACATGGAAACATACACCGATCAGGTATAACATTCTGAGCAGTGAGAGGTGAAGTGAACAAGACTGATGATCTCCTCATCATGGCACCTGTTAGTGGGTGGGATATATTGGGCCACAAGTTAACATTTTGTCCTTAAAGTTGATGTGTTAGAAGCAGGAAAAATGGACAAGTGTAAGGATTTGAGCGAGTTTTGATGAAGGACCAAATTGTGATGGCTAGACCACTGGATCAGAGCATCTCCAAAACTGCAGCACTTGTGGGGTGTTCCCGGTCTGTAGTGGTCAGTATCTATCAAAAGTGGTCCAAGGAAGGAACAGTGGTGAACCAGCGGTCAGACAGGGTCATGGGCGGTCAAGGCTCATTGATGCACGTGGGGAGTGAAGGCTGGCCCGTGTGATCCGATCCAACAGATGAGCTACTGTTGCTCAAACTGCTGAAGAAGTTAATGCTGGTTCTGATAGAAAGGGGTCAGAATACACAGTGCATCACAGTTTGTTGTGTATGGGGCCGCATAGCCACAGACCGGTCAGAGTGCCCATGCTGACCCCTGTGCACTGCTGAAAGCACCGAACTGGGCACATGAGCATCAGAACTGAACCAGGGAGCAATGGAAGAAGGTGGCCTGATCTGATGAATCACATTTTTTTTTACATCACGTGGATGGCCGGGTGCGTGTGCGTCTCTTTACTTGGGGAACACATGGCACCAGGGTGCAATATGGGAAGAAGGCGAGCCGGCGGAGGCAGGGTCATGCTTTGGGCAATATAATGCTATTCTGCCTCGACGAGTCAGGGCTGGACCGACACGATATTAGGCAGGTGGTCATAATGTTATGGCTGACCTGTGTGTATGTAGACTATACTAACCAGAGTGCTGTCTGTTTCATTTGCGTCTTTTCAGAACTCCTCTGCACTACGCAGCAGCTAACGGGACGTACCAGTGCACCGTAGCGTTAGTGACCTCTGGGGCCGAGGTGAACGAACTTGACCTGAACGGCTGCAGCCCTCTGCACTGCGCTGCTGCCTCACACACCTTCCGCAGGTAATGTCTGTCTTAAAAAAAGGGAATGAATTATTAAAATCAACTACAGTATGAACAAACCATTCATTTACCATTAAATTACATAAAAATGTAAAAAATTTATTAAAAAATAATGAAAAATTACCTTATTAATAATGAATATTATCTAAATTAATTGTTAAATAATCATCAATAATTAATCATTTAATTTTCTTCTTTTTATCACAAATAATTATTTTTTAGTAATTAACAGCTAATAATAAATAATTTTATTTAATTAATTAATGAATGATTAAACAAATGAAAAAAATATTTGTGTTTCATTCTTCTATTCATTTATATATATATATATTTATATATATATATATATAAGTTATAAGAATAGCTTGAATAAAATAAAGTGTGTGTGTTTTAATTTCAGGGAATTATAGATTCTGGAAAAATTTCCAGCGACTTTTTCAGCCTTCTTTGCTCTTTGTGTAGTTTCAGTTCCATAGTTCTGAATTTGAAGCTGTTCTGAATTCATAAATCAAGTTTTTGATTCCTTCTCCTTTTATTTCCTCCAGAGTGGATGCTGATGATCATCAGAGTGATATGCGGGATAAAGAGGCTCTGCTGTAAGTGACAGATCCTTCTAAAATAATTTCCTAAATTCATCACAGCAGAGCAGCAGAAGATCAGTGAGCACAATGTGTGTGTGTGTGTGTGTGTGCAGGTGTTTGGAGTATCTGCTGGATAACGGAGCTGATCCAGGACTCAGAGACACTAAAGGCTTCAGTCCTGTTCACTATGCAGCTGCCTGTGGCAACAAACACAACCTGGAGCTGGTGCGTTGTACACACAGACAGGGGGGTACTTAGAAAAAATAAACATTTAGAGCAGTATTTCTAATTTTTCAGAAAAGTGTGTTGTGATAAATGTGATGTGTTTATCACAGCACTGAAACAGTCCTGTCACTCAGGCCAATATTATAGCAATAATACAGGCATTTAATATAAATTATTCAGTTTAAATCATCCATTCTTTTGGAAATTAAAAAAGTGGACCCTTATTATATTGATTGATTGATTGATTGTTGATTGATTGATACACTAGAAAAGCATGTGGAAAAAAATATATTAGTTAGGTATTGTTTCACATTTTTCCAAAAATGCTCATTTTCAACCAAAATAAACACAGTGGTTTTGTAAAACTTAATTTTTAAAGTGTGTGTCGGTGCAGTTGTAATCCTGATTGAATGGTGATAAAGTGAAATAATAAAATCTAACATATTGTACACTATATTGCCAAAAGTTTTGGGACAGCTCATGGATGAGTGAGTTTTTTGTGGAGGAACTGCACAGAGTCCTGACCTCAACCCCATAGAACACCTTTGGGATGAATTAGAGCAGAGACTGTGAGCCAGACCTTCTCGTACAACATCAGTGCCTGACCTCACAAATGTGCTTCTAATCCTTGTGGAAAGTCTTCCCAGAAGAGTTGAAGCTGTTATAGCTGTGAAGGGCGGGACAACTCCATATTACATTCATGTGCATGTAAAGGCAGACGTCTCAAAACTTTTGGCCTTGCTTGCAGTCTCCACTCTAATTCATCCCAAAGGTGATCTATGGGGTTGAGGTCAGGACTCTGTGCAGGCCAGTCAAGTTCCTCCACACCAAACTCACTCATCCATGTCTTTATGGACCTTGCTTTGGTCACTGGTGGGCAGTCATGTTGGAACAGGAAGGGGTCATCCCCAAACTGTTCCCACAAAGAGAATGAAATTGTCCAAAATGTCTTGGTATGAAGCTGAAGCATTAAGAGTTCCTTTCACTGGAACTAAGGGGCCGAGCCCAACCCCTGAAAAACAACCCCTGAACTCAATGATTTGGAGAGGTGTCCCAATACTTTTGGTAATATAAGTGTATGTCTTTACTGTATTTAGGAACTGATTTATTTAATTCTGTTTTTCACTGTTTGTTTTTCTTTAATTTAGCTCTTAGAAATGTCCTTTAACTGTGTGGGAGACGTGGAGAGCAATTTTCCTGTGAGCCCTTTGCACTTAGCTGTAAGTATCTCCTAACACACACACACACACACACACTTTTTGGAAACGTTGTGTCACTCAGCCGGGTGAAGCTGGTGGGTTGATCATGTCTGATTGTGTGTTGTAGGTGTGTAACGGTCAACGTGAGGCAGTGCAGCTCCTCTCTGAGACGCTGGTGTGTGTGGACGTCCGGGACAGCGCAGGACACACTCCTCTGTATCTGGCTGCTCGAAAAGGCTCCGTGTCTTGCGTGGAGGTTCTTCTGTCGCACGGAGCTTCGTGCTGCGTCCGAGAACATGGCGGGAAACGTACGCCGCTTCACGGAGCAGGTTCGACTCTAGGGCTGATTTCACTCTTGCTTTTTTGGTTTGTTTTTTCTGTAAGGAGGTTTCAAAGCGGGACATTCCCCATGACGTCTCCTTACCATGTTTTGGTGTACCTACACATTGGAGGTGTTTCTTCCCAGTTTGTACGATTGAGTGTAGTGTATTGTGCATTTTGTCGTGTCACAGCTGCCAGAGGACACACTGACTGTTTGTACGCACTATTGAGCCGAGCGGACAGAGATGACCTCATCGACCTTGCAGACGCACAGGGACAGTAAGTACCACTCACCAGCACAGCGCCCCTTTCCAGATTCCTCCTCTTTATGGTGTTTAGTGTTTAGACTGAGTGTGTGTTGTGAACATGACGTGGTTTGTGTGCAGGACAGCTCTGATGTTGGCCACGCTGGGCAGACACCTTGACTGTGTGCACATGCTACTGGAGAGAGGAAGTAAACCTGACACAGGGGACAGACGCAGTCACACTGCACTACACAGGGCGGTGTGTGTGTGTGTGTTTGTGTGTGTTAGCATTTCAGTTGCCCCAAACAGATCTTCATCAGCCTGGGACAGAACCAGCACAATCCCAGTGACAACAAACACTAAAAAGATATTACAAAGTGACTCCTGTGAGCATGTGTGTGGTGTCATACGATGCCGGCCCCAGTTACAAGTACTGTTAGTTTCTCTTGGTACTGATCTAACTGACACTATTCAGCTGAATCCTTTGTTACAGGATGAATTACTGGTAGATAGAAAGTTCTAGATTTCTGTGCAAGTGATAAAATGGGGTCTCATATCCTCTTGAGCTCACTCAATGATGTCTCTATGTGTGTGTGTAAGGCGGCGCTGGGCAGCGTGGAGTGTGTGTCGGCGTTGTTAGATCACTCGGCCTCCCCGCTGTGTCGGGACGTTGGGGGGCGGAGCTCTCTGCACTTTGCCGCCTCGTGCGGTCACACCCAGCTCCTTCAGCTCCTCCTCAACGCTACGGCTCAGATCGACCCTCTGGACTCTTTAATGGACTACAGCAGATACACACCTGCTCACTGGGCTGCTTACCACGGTACACACACACACACACACACTTCATTTGGTGTAAGCAGCAAAAATAAAGAGAACTCATTTAAAATTAGATCGGATTAATTATAAATAATTATCGTTAAACAATAGTAATATTCCGATCAGTGAGCTTATATCTATTCATTCCAATAACACTGTTGAAATGATTAAACTAGATATAAATAATAATAATAATAATATGTAAAAGTAAATAATACTACTACCACTAATAATAATAATAATAATAATAATAATAATGCATTTTAGTAATAATATCATATTTTTTCATGATATTTTCAGGGCACAAGGACTGTTTGGAAATTTTACTTGAATATAAACCGTTAAGTATCCAGGAAGGGAATCCCTTCACTCCCCTGCACTGTGCACTGTGAGTATTAAACATCTGTCTGGTTTCGGTTTCTAATGTTTGAAGACACAACAGAACCCAGTAACAGAACCCAGTAACAGAACCCAGTAACAGGACCCAGAAACAGAACCCAGAAACAGAACCCAGAAACAGAAGCGTTGTGTTTGTTGTTGATGCAGAATGAAAGGCCACGATGCTGCTGCCAAGCTGCTGGTAAAAATGATGGGCACTGAAATCGTCAACCTCCGAGACGCCAAAGGAAGGTGTGTTAGTGTGTGTGTGTGTGTGTGTGTGTGTTAGTTACACCTGAGCTTCAGATAGATTTTCTCAGAATTTTTTCTTAGAATTTTATGAAGAGTCATGTGCAATGTACCAGTGACGCAGGCAGTGAGCAGATCTAAAAGAGTGATGTTTATCTCTTGTGTTATTTGTTTGTTTTCCATTACAGAACTCCACTACATGCAGCTGCTCGGTCAGAGACAGTGTCCGGGTTGCAGCTGGCTCTGTTCTGGGGGTCAGAGGTCAACTCGGTGGATTGTGAAGGACGTTCGGCTCTGATGGTGGCTGCTGAGAACGGCCAGACGTCTGCTGTTGGTACAGAGAACACTCGGTTACTCAGTGTTCACCTCTGTTACAGCATTACAGTTACAGTTTATATAGTGTGTGTGTGTGTGTGTTTTGTAGAAGTTCTCCTCCAGCAGGCTAAAGCAGATCCGTCACTGCTGGACATCAACAACAACACAGCACTACACCTGGCCTGCAGCAGAGTAACACACCTTTTATCTATCTATCTATCTATCTATCTATCTATCTATCTATCTATCTATCTATCTATCTATCTGTCTGTCTGTCTGTCTGTCTGTCTGTCTGTCTGTCTGTCTGTCTGTCTGTCTGTCTGTCTGTCTGTCTGTCTGTCTGTCTGTCTGTCTGTCTGTCTGTCTATGGTTCTGTGTGAATAAATAGTTATATTCTTTCTTATTGCAGAGTCATGAGATGTGTGCGCTGCTGATTCTGGCTGAGATCGAGGATCCTTCTCTCATCAACGCTACAAATAATGCACTACAGATGTGAGAGCTCACACACACACACACACACACAGTCAGATCACACGTTTAGCAGCATCCTGACCGTAGGGTTTATTTTTTTCTCACTTCTATTTCTCGTGCTAGGCCACTCCACATTGCAGCGAGGAACGGCCTGGCCACCGTGGTGGAGGTTCTGCTGAGTCGAGGTGCTACAGTCCTGGCTGTAGATGAAGAAGGTTAGTTAGTGCTCTGTTTAATTTCTTTATCTACTGTTTAAAGTAAAACAATATGAAATTTAAAAAAGTGTAAGGAAGAGTGTGTCAGCTTAATAAACATATACACCGATCAAGCATAACATTATGACCCCCTGCCTAATATTGTGTTGGTCCCCCTATTGCTGCCAAAACAGCCCTGACCCGTTAATGCATGGACTCCACTAGATCCCTGATGGTGTGCTGTGGGATCTGTCACCAAGATGTTAGCAGCAGATCCTTTATGTCCTGCAAGCTTATAAGACTTAAAGTATACTTTTGATAGATACTGACCACTGCAGACCGGGAACACCCCACAAGAGCTGCAGTTTTGGAGATGCTCTGATCCAGTGGTCTAGCCATCACAATTTGGCCCTTCGTCAAACTCGCTCAAATCCTTACACTTGTCCATTTTTCCTGCTTCTAACATCAACTTTGAGGACAAAATGTTGACTTGCTGCCTAATATATCCCACCCACTAACAGGTGCCATGGTGAGTCTCCAGTGTAACAGACAGAGGTGAAGCTCTAATATCTTCAGGACACAGTTTAATGAGCTGTATGTGTTTATTTTTGTCTTGTGTAACTGCTTTAGGTTGCACTCCAGCATTGGCCTGCGCTCCAAACAAAGACGTGGCCGAGTGTCTGGCGCTGATCCTCTCCACCATGAAGCCTTTTCTACTTAAAGATGCAGGCATCAGCGTGTTAAAGCACTGCAGCGTCGCTGCCAATCATCATCCTTTACCGAACGGCTACGCCAAGGAGCGCCACGGCACTGTAGGGCTCGACAGCTGAGACACACACTCACACACACACACCTGTATAGCATCTATATAACCTACAGCCATGTTAGAGAGCCAGGAATGTACCACTGTGTGTATGGGGTGGGGGGAACAGACCTGCGCATATGCAAATATCCGCTCCTTTTCACCTCAGATCACCGAAGTCAGAATTTTATTTGATGTTTTTTCTAAATCATGTGACACCTATGTGAGATACTGAGATGGAGGTATGAGGCTCTACACATAGACACTATATGTTCTATAGACACTACGTTCTGAAGTCGCAGCCATCAGTAGCTGTAGCACTCGAGTGTAATATCATCTGCATCACATCAGACCTTCGTCTCCAACATTTCCTTCAAATAAAAACAAGCAGTTACAAAAAAATAAAATAAATAATAAAACAGCATTGCAGAAGTCTGGTGTGAGGAGCTAACAGTTACACAGACCGTAGCTCCGCCCACTGGTTTTCTATTGGCTCATGCAACCAAAATTTACATTTTTAGAGGATTTTCTTATTTCATAAAGTGAACATTTTCTCCAGGAATGATTTATTCTGCTCGAGGTTTGATTCTGATAACTGCGACTTCAGAAGGTTAATGACTGTTTTTTTTTCCAGATGTTTTAGCGATGTCCAGTGCCTCTGCTAAAGACGAATGTGTCCTCAGACTCCGTTACACACTTATTTTTTATAGCCGTCTTCATTTAACTGTTAATCTCGTGCAGTTTTGTTTAATGAAATGAGAGGAAAACATCAACTAGCACACACACACACACATACACAAACTATTCATCCGCTGGCCTCATTCTTTATTTATTTATTTGTCCAGGCCAGGGTTTGCACTTTTTTTTCCTCCAGGAGATACCTGAAGTGTTAGCGAAGCAGGGCTGGCCGAATCAGCTCAAAAAATTTGACATGTATAATAATATTTATGTGTTATTTAAAATAATTAGACAGTTCTAAATATATCCAGTAGGGGGCGAATGAGCCGTATTAGCAGTGTAGAGATAAACAGGGCTATGTGTGATGGCACAAATGAATTTGTTTTAAATTATCGCATAAACATCACTAACACGAACCTAAATGAATAATGAGTGAGACGCTGCGTCCGATGGTGCAGTATATAAAAACATATCGACACGTTTACCTTCAGCTGTGCAACAGAGACCGTTTTCCCAACAAGTTTTTCTTTCATTTTGCGTCTTACGTCTTTTTTAGGCTATAAAACATTTGATTTGGGTTAAAATTTTATTTAATGTGACATGTTTGTTTGTATTAGATTCACTGAGATTCAGGACATACCCGTGTCTGACTCCGGTGATTATTATGAAGAGTTAGAGCTGTAGGTGAAGCTAAATAGAGAAACTGACACCGTCAAAGGGAAAGTTCAGAACAACGGAGTGTCCCATTATTTTTGAGCCAGCCTGGGTGAGGCTCGGTGACTTGCTGATTCAAGACACTTGAGTGATTTTTGTGTTTCAGGATTGCTGCTAGAATATTACGCTGCCTTTGTTGTTGATTTCTTTTTGTTTTTGTTTGCCTGTGTTGTTTGTTTACGAGCAATAAGCCTCCAAGTGATTACACTTTACCTCGATTTTCTGAATATCGGATCAGAAAAACTGGAATATTTGCACAGAGGAGACGTTTGCACATGGCAGCAGTTTATAGACATAAGAAAAAAATGTGTGTGTGTGTGTGTGTGGTTCTACAACATAAGTGCCAACATTTGTAAACAAATAGAATTTTACCACAAAACTTGAGTGTGAGTGAACGTGTCGAGTCCACGCTGATGGCATGAAGAATAACTTCTCTGAATTCATCCTCTGATTATCACACACACACACACACACATCTCCATGATTCCCATCTCAGTTTAGATCCAGACCTGAACACTATACTGTTCGGTTGTTCACACTGTAATCTGAAATGATTGACAGTTGTTCTAAGCCCCGCCCCCTTCCCCTCCCCTCACATTAATAACCCTTCGGTGCTCTGGTCTGGACTCCATTGTCCCACCTGATGCTGCGTCAAAGAGCTGAAACATGCTGTGTGGAGAAGACACCCTTCAAACCTGAGACAGCTGGAGCAGTTAGCTCACGAGTAGTGGACCAAAATACCTGTGGACAGGTGCAGAGGTCCCACTGAGACTTACAGAAATGGCTTGAAAAGGATGTGCAACAAAACATTAACTTTATCCAGGCCGGATTCATTAGGCTATTTTTATGTTTCTGTTGAACCACAGATTAAAAACAGTGTCTGATTTTCATTACACACACACTATATAGACACAAACGCACACACACACTATATAGACACAAACGCACACACACACTATATAGACACAAACGCACACACACACTATATAGACACAAACGTGCACACACACACTATATAGACACAAACGCACACACACACTATATAGACACAAACACACACACACACTATATAGACACAAACGCACACACACACTATATAGACACAAACGCACACACACTATATAGACACAAACGTGCACACACACACTATATAGACACAAACGCACACACACACTATATAGACACAAACACACACACACACTATATAGACACAAACGCACACACACACTATATAGACACAAACGCACACACACACTATATAGACACAAACGCACACACACACTATATAGACACAAACGTGCACACACACACTATATAGACACAAACGCACACACACACTATATAGACACAAACGCACACACACACTATATAGACACAAACACACACACACACACTATATAGACACAAACGCACACACACACTATATAGACACAAACGTGCACACACACACTATATAGACACAAACGCACACACACACTATATAGACACAAACGCACACACACACTATATAGACACAAACGTGCACACACACACTATATAGACACAAACGCACACACACTATATAGACACAAACGCACACACACACTATATAGACACAAACGCACACACACACTATATAGACACAAACGTGCACACACACTATATAGACACAAACGCACACACACTCTATATAGACACAAACGTGCACACACACTATATAGACACAAACACACACACACACTATATAGACACAAACGCACACACACACTATATAGACACAAACGCACACACACACTATATAGACACAAACGCACACACACACACTATATAGACACAAACGCACACACACACTATATAGACACAAACGCACACACACACACTATATAGACACAAACGCACACACACACTATATAGACACAAACGCACACACACACTATATAGACACAAACGCACACACACACTATATAGACACAAACGCACACACACACTATATAGACACAAACGCACACACACACTATATAGACACAAACGCACACACACACTATATAGACACAAACGCACACACACACTATATAGACACAAACGCACACACACACTATATAGACACAAACGCACACACACACACTATATAGACACAAACGTGCACACACACACTATATAGACACAAACGTGCACACACACACTATATAGACACAAACGCACACACACACTATATAGACACAAACGCACACACACACTATATAGACACAAACGTGCACACACACTATATAGACACAAACGCACACACACTATATAGACACAAACGCACACACACACTATATAGACACAAACGCACACACACACTATATAGACACAAACGTGCACACACATACACACACTATATAGACACAAACGCACACACACACACACTATATAGACACAAACGCACGCACACACTATATAGACACAAACGCACACACACACTATATAGACACAAACGCACACACACACACTATATAGACACAAACGCACACACACACTATATAGACACAAACGCACACACACACACTATATAGACACAAACGCACACACACACTATATAGACACAAACGCACACACACACTATATAGACACAAACGCACACACACACTATATAGACACAAACGCACACACACACTATATAGACACAAACGCACACACACACTATATAGACACAAACGCACACACACTATATAGACACAAACGCACACACACACTATATAGACACAAACGCACACACACACTATATAGACACAAACGCACACACACACTATATAGACACAAACGCACACACACACTATATAGACACAAACGCACACACACACTATATAGACACAAACGCACACACACACTATATAGACACAAACGCACACACACTATATAGACACAAACGCACACACACACTATATAGACACAAACGCACACACACACTATATAGACACAAACGTGCACACACATACACACACTATATAGACACAAACGCACACACACACACACTATATAGACACAAACGCACACACACACTATATAGACACAAACGCACACACACACTATATAGACACAAACGCACACACACTATATAGACACAAACGCACACACACACTATATAGACACAAACGCACACACACACTATATAGACACAAACGTGCACACACATACACACACTATATAGACACAAACGCACACACACACACACTATATAGACACAAACGCACGCACACACTATATAGACACAAATGCACACACATACACACACTATATAGACACATACGCACACACACACACACACTATATAGACACAAACGCGCACACACACACACTAGAGACACACACTATATAGACACACACACTGATTTTAATTAGTCAGTTTTCAGTACATTTTTATTTATTATTACTTTTGTCAGTTTCAGGTTATTGCACTGACCAGTGTGTGTTTTTCTTTCTTTAATGGACAACAGTTTTGTCCAGGTGTGTATGGAGCTAACATGGTTTAAACATTTAAACACACTGAAATTGTATCTGAAAATGTTTAAACAGAGTGTGTGTGTGTGTGTGTGTGTATGTAAATGCTTTCAACAAGAGAAGTCACCCAGGTGAAAACAGGACTCTGTAAAAGTAGAGTATTTATGTTTGTTTATTTTATTTCCCATAATTCCTGGCACCACGTGTTTCTCCTCTTCCATTAGAGTTAGCCATGCCATAATTTATCCTCAGCTCTGTGCAATAACACAACCATTTCTATAAATACCTCATAAAGGTAGCAGTGTGTGTGTGTGTGTGTGTAATGTCCACACACATTTATCTGAACATCAGGAGTCTGTTTGTTTTGTTCAATAAGGACAGAAGTTTTTCCCCTGAACATCACTCCAGAATATTTGAGGTTAGTTTTCCAGCAGGTTTCAGACAGACAGCAGATCTGTTCCCTGAGGCAGGATTATTTTCTTTATTTCTTTATTTTTCTACTTTTCACTGCTCTCCATCATCATTAGCCTCGATTTATTCACTCGCTCCGTGTTGTTCCTCTTTAAATGACAGATTGTTTTAAAGGGCTGTTACTGTAAATGTTAGGAGCATGCGCTCACAACGTGTGTGTGTGTGTTTTTGGTGTTTTTCCTCTCATTTCAGTACGACTGAATTCTACAACATGCTACACTCATTTATCTACTCAAGGGCTTCTCAAAAAAAACCCCACACATTCTCTACTGCTCTCTATCATTTAACTGTGTTGCAAACACACACACACACACACAATACACAAACACGCACACACACACAATACACAAACACGCACACACACACAATACACAAACACGTACACACACACACACATGCATATGCTACACACACCACACACAAACACACACAAACACACTACACACTCACTATTCACACCACACACACACACAATACACACACAATTCCCGACACAAACAGACACTATACACACACGTCTCAAATCAAACTCTGAGATTTTGCACTAAACAGATTTTTATTTGAAAATGTTCGGAATTTATAAAGGAGTAAAAGCTGTTTCTTTCTGTTTCTTTCGTCAGTTTGTTTTCGTCTGTTTTGCCTTTTGAACAGGAACTGCTGTTTCTCATCTTTTCACACCACCAGGGGGCACTGTGCTGAATGAGACAGTGAGACATATCAATTTAAAATAATAAAGTGGCCCTCTTGGTGGTCCTGAAGTCCACACCACTTAAATTATTTACATATAACCCCAGCCCCCTCTGCTGGCTCCGCCCCCTTTCCCTGCTACATAAAGCTACACACGAAGTCCTTCAGCCGCTTTATTTTTTGTCGTGTTTTAAACAGCGCACTACTTTCTCCACTCCACACTACTGCACTATTTTACTCTTTTATATTCAGCTCAGCAACACCGGTACGTAATGGGCGTGGTCTCAACAGCACCGACGCGCCGTTCACTTCGTGACAAGACGAGGGGGCGTGGCCTGTAAAACTAGCTCAAACAGTTCAAAGCTGCTTTATCATCTATAAATAAATAACTCTGTCCTGCTTTTATTTATTTGTTTTTGTTGTTTTTTTGTATAATGATCCGAAGTTAGTGAGATGATCTGAGTCATTGATTTTGTGCGTGTTTAATTATCACCTCTGCTGAAGGTCACGATTCTTACACACAGCGTCAGAGTTGACATTCAGAGCACCTTTAGCGTAATTTTGCGCAAGTTTTGTTTAACGATGCGTTATCACAGGTCGATGTTTATGTCTGGGAATTTTATAAATTGAATTGTTTCAGGGTTTTTATTTAAAGTAAATAAGGAAAGATTTATCCAGTCAGACCTGTGAGGAGGATAAAGATGATATGTAGTGAGGCGTGTCATGATGTTGTCACAGTATCAACATCGCTGTATCGTATATCCTCGTATCGCACGGCCTCCAGAGTCTGCTCCGGCGTCTGCTCTGGCGTCTGCTCCGGTGTCTGCTCTGGCATCTGCTCCAGTAAAGCGCAAATGTTATTACTAGTGCATTTTCACCAGGAATAAAGAGTTAATTGTGGGCGTGTTGTGTGTTAATGTGAACGCAGGGATGGATTCAAATACGTTGGGTCCTTCTTGTGGAACTCGTCTCATCGTGGAGACTTTTATCTAATGGACGTCCGAGTGAAAGAGATCAACACGCCCTGTAGTGACACGCAGCTATTACACATTTAGAGAGAATTTTTCACGTTCACGACACAGATACGTGTCGATAAACCCGACTCTCAATTCTTCTGTGTTATTTAGCAGAAAGTTACCTGAGAAGGTGGCATAAAGAAAGCTTAGCTGTGTCCCAAATCATACACTTACTCACTGTTCTGCTCCACGGTGTAGTGTAAGTGTGAGCCGTGTGTTCACACTAGAAGTGCACTTTATAAACCCAGATGATTCACATGATAAAAACTAGTGTGAATGTTGGACACTGAAGCGACCGGGAAACAGCTTCGCTTAGTGAAAAATTTATACCCTAGACCAGAGGTTCCCAGACCCCTATTTTAACATTCAAGAACTTTGCTGTGTTTTTTTTAAATCTGCGCCTGTCTATTCCCACTCTCCCAATACACAGCGTAAAATCCTCGATGTTATTGAAATCTTTTTGCTGCCAAAACAGCCCTGACCCGTCCTGCACTGTGTATTCTGACCCCTTTCTATCAGAACCAGCATTAACTTCTTCAGCAGTTTGAGCAACAGTAGCTCGTCTGTTGGATCGGATCACACGGTCCAGCCTTCTCTCCCCACGTGCATCAGTGAGCCTTGACCGCCCATGACCCTGTCACCGAGTCACCATTGTTCCTTCCTTGGACCACTTTCGATAGATACTGACCACTGCAGACCGGGAACACCCCACAAGAGCTGCAGTTTTGGAGATGCTCTGATCCAGTGGTCTAGCCATCACAATTTGGCCCTTTTGGTCAAACTCAAAGCTCAAATCCTTACACTTGTCCATTTTTCCTGCTTCTAACATCAACTTTGAGGACAAAATGTTCACCTGCTGCCTAATATATCCCACCCACTAACAGGGGCCATGATGAGGAGATCATCAGTCTTATTCACTTAACCGGTCAGTGGTCAGAATGTTGTAGCTGACCGGTGTATAATAACCACTATTGAAATATTAAAAATTTAATTATTTATAATGCTGTTTAAAAAAAAAAGTCTTGTAACCCTCAAACTAGACTGCGCTCAACGACCCCCATATAGCTTTTGTGACCCCTAGTGGGGGTTGTGACCCCCCAGGTTGGGAACCACTACCCTAGCTAGGGTGTACAGTGTAAGTGTGTAGATGTTATTTGGGATGCAGATTTAGTTTATTTTAGTCAAATCCTAAAACACAAATCACAGGATTCCTTTCAGCAGCGAGATGCTAAAGTAATGACGATAGATGAGGATAAAAATAACACAGTTAAGCCGCGATATAAAAAAAAAAAGATTAGCACACGTCTGTCGTTCTTCTGAAAGATTCAGGTCCATCACAGAGCTCCTGCGTCCGGTCACTCACACTGAGTACCGATGGAACAATAGCTAATGTCGGGTTCTGCTGGAATGCTTTCGATTTCATGAGCAGTATATAGTTAGATATGAAGCGGCAATAAACACGCGCACACACACACACACACGCACACACACACACACACGCACACACAAAGACACATTACAAAACTGAGGAAGGAGTAACAATGGAAATACTGAAAGAGAGGATCAGTGACGTCCGTAAGTCTGCTTTCACACTCAACCACACACTAAACAGTGAATTCACCAGAAAAGTGCCGAGTGACGTCAGGGGTCCACCGTATCGACCAATCAGATCGCAGTTTGGCAGCAGCAAAAAAAAATATCTTCAGGTGTGAAAGCAGCAATAAATAGGAGCTTAAATAGATGTTAAATTTCTCTCTGAGCAGTTATTTATTTGTGTGCACTTTTTTATTGTATCTTTAATATATCAGTACATGTGTGTGTGTGTGTGTGTGTGTGTGTGGGAGTGGTCAGTGAGGAGAGGTGTGGTCAGTACCCTGCAGTCGGAGGCAGTGAGCTGGTGTATGATGTATATGCTGCCAAAAATACAGAATATAGCAGTGATGGATTTAAAATCCCGGGTAGGGGCTGAGTGGGGTAGATGGGGGTAGATTTATGGGTAGATCTGTAGCCATCTGGACGTGTCCACTGAGCCACGTTCACACTGAAACGGGAGTGAAAAATGAACAAGTGACTAAAATTTGCACTAGAAAATGAAACACACTGAGACATGGTTAAAAGTCAAGCTCAGGATTTTCCTCTTTTTATTAACAATTCCTGCTGTAAGAGCGTGTGTGTTATTAATGTGTTATAGATCAGTTATTACAGCTTCTCTTAACCGAAAATAGCTGCTGGATCCCTTATTGACTGAATAACAAGGAAAAAAATACCAGATAAATCATTTAGCAAACTATTCTCTATCAACAGGGAACCCATGTGTGATCTCAGAGGGTGTAACTGCATGGAGATGGGGGTGGGGCTTTACTGAGTTCTGTTTCTGATTGGTGCATCCATTTCAAAAAGCTCCACCAATCACAGAGCTTCTGTTAAAAATTCATCCAGAGTTCAATGAACTGATTTTACTGAAATAAAAAATAGATATTAAGTAAGAAAAGACATTGTGCAGGCGAGGCCGAGACGTTTTTGTTAAGCACACGAGCAGCTAAATAAAGAACAGGTCATTTTTTTAAATGGTAATTAAAAAATAAAATTAAAAAATAGCAGCTGCTTCAGATTATTTGAGAAAGAGAGAGAAAGAGAGAAACACTGCTCCCGTGTTTATTTTTTAATATAATAAAGAAAAATAAAGATCAGTTGAACAAGTGACTTTAAGGAAGCAGACGTTGTTTACAAATGAAAACGTGTCCCTTAAACACGTGATTTCGTTATTTGGGGGAAAAGTCCAGCGTTTTCCTCCGTGAAGGTTTTGTGTCCCGCTTTATTCTTTACTTGAAGGATCAGTTGAAGGCAATAAAACATCATGTTTTGTATTTTCAGTGTAATTTATTCCTAAAGAATTTGCCTTAATCCTAAAGGTGAACGCTTACAGTGACCCAAGAGTGACAAGGCTTGGTACCGCCCACAAAGGAGCTCAGCCAATCGTACACTCTGTATCAGAACTAAACTGATTCTTTTGATTTTAGGTTATTTCAGCTCAAGAAATACAGCGATGGGAAAAGATAAACAAACCTTAAATGAGATAAACAAGCCATAGCTACATAAACGATAGTAAGTAATGAGTTTTGAATGTGCAGTGTTTTATCGTCTCAGTTTTCGCCGAGTTATCGCCGAGTGTGTGAGCGCCTGATTTGATTAGATTAGATTAACACACCAGGGTTCAAACACTAATGATTGTGTGTGTGAAAGCACACTGACTCACTTCACACTAAATGATTCTGTAAAAGACAACTTCAATTTCTCTCTCCTTTATTCAGTTTATTCAACTTTAATTTTACACATCAGCCTTACACACACACACACACACACACACACACTCAAATCTTTCAGCTCATTACTGTTAAAGTACAAGCTTCAAAAAAATACCAGTATTGATACCAGAGTCGTATCATGTGCTGGTTGCAGGAACTGAGATGTGTTTGGAAAGTGAATGAATTAACCCGGTTATTAACCTGCAGGTTGCTGCCTTTTCTTTTCTTTTCTTTTCTTTAACAGCAGTGTTAATGCTTGTTTTTTTTTACAGTGTGATGGAGACAATGAGTTTTGTTCTGTGGCTTGGAATTGATTTAAATAAAGAGCTGGTGCTTCATCTATATGATGTTCCTCGTGGTTTTTTTCTCATGGCTTCATCATAATTATACTCTTCTGATGGGCGTGGCTAGGACTGAATATATTCCCTTTCATGGTAAATATTTACTGAACGTGTGAGTGAGGAGAGTGTCATTGCATCACAACATGTAAGAGCCAATCAGGTGCCGGTATGCAAATACTGGACACACCTTATAATTTGCATATTAATAACATCTGGAATTTGACATCAGGGTGAAATTCGTCCACTCAGAATCACACACACATCATTTCCATTTATACAACACACAAGGCTCACAAACTGTTAAAAAATATATTTTCTTATTATTTTATTCCGCATGAAACTTTCCTGCGGTTTTCGGGATGTTGCTTTGACATTTTTAATGTGAACAGGAAACAAAAAAAAAAAACCCTCCTCTCTCTTATGGTCAGAGCTGCCAGAGCTGTGTTTGAGCTTAGAATTATTTCTATTAATTATTTTATCGCACATAAGAACACTGAATGTTTCAACAAATATTTCTGTTTCAGGATTCTGAATCAATCTGGCAACCCTGAGTGTGAGAAAGAAGCGCTGACGTGTAAATAATGTAAAAACAAACACACAGATATTCTATTTTAAAGTTACAGAATGGATTAAAATGAAATCATCGTTAAATGTAGAAAAGCCTGGAAACTCGTTTCCTTTATAACAATGTTATTACAAGTGCAACGCTGACATCGCTTTCCTGTAAAATATTTCATTATAAAATTAAAAAAATAAAATAAAATATTTCCAGCGTGGTGTGTGATATGAAGACGGTGTGAACGGAATAAAGTTCTCTTTATTCACTTCTATTAGAGTTCTACAAAAATGTTAGTGTTAAGAAACCGAGGCTGATGATCGACCGGTCAGCGAATAAACTGCGAGAGTAACCAAGACAGTAAACCAGAGCGGAGTTACGTCTCCAAAATGGACTATACTTTACTTATTAAATGCTTTATTACGTACAAATAAAAAAACATCCTGTACTGTAATGATGCTACACCGATTAAAAAAAAAAAAAAATTATTAAATTAAAAAACTCTGATATTTTGTTAGTAATAACTAAATAATTAATGAAGCATTAATAAAGCTTTTTGTTTTTTAAAAAGAGTTTAAATTAAGCATTATATATTTTTTTCTTCTTCACAAAAACCCTAACAATTATTACCAGGACGCTCTATTAAATGTAAAAACTTTTTTTGAAATAATTTTTTAAAGTGTTCAAATGAAGCAAAAAGAGTTGGTCTACATCTTTAATATGGAGATTTATAGATCAAGAGAGATCAGGATTTTTGGTACGTTTTTTGTTAATTTAATAACAAACTCTTTTAAGGCTTTAAATTGCTCAGGTCAGATCTTGTGTAGGACCAAAAAAATAAAAATAAAAAGCGTAACACAGATAAATATCACACGTCATTTAAGGACACATTCACATCACAGACACATGCTGCAGAGTTATTCAAAAGAATCGACTCGTGAATCGATTCGTTCCGGACCGATTCAGAGAACGGATCCGGCTCCAATCATCTTTTAGCGGAACGTCGCGTCTCTTTTCCATTACTCACTGCGCTCCCAGAGGCGGAGCTTCTGTTGGCGTTCCCGGCGTTCGTTCGGCCGCTCGTCTGCGTGCTCCCTGAGCTCGGACAGTTCACTCCGTTACCGTTAGTGGCATCGGGCCCTATACACGTTTGGTCAACACTGGTCAACACTTTCACTGGAGTTACATTAAACTGATGCTGATGAGAGACACTCACCTGCAGCACTCGAGGAACCGTTGTTGTTGTTTGTGTTGTTTCCTTGCTCGTTAATCCCCTATGATGTGAAATTGACACTTTGTTACTACAGCAGTCTATAACAATGTTATAACACAGGGTTTAATCGTATTAAAAAGGATAAAAAATATCAAACCTACTGTTTTGTTCATCAGGGCCAAATATTCAGGATTGGGCTCGCTGAAGTTCGGCACTTCGGAGTAAACCATGCAGAATCTGAAACATTTACACAAGGTGAATGATCACACACACACACACACACACTTCATATACACCCACAGGAGATTTAATTCCCCCTCATCATTTGGGTGCTGTCTGTGAAATGCCCCTTCAGCTCCCCTACTGGTGCAATTAATCATAATCTCTTCTGGAATGTTCTGGATGCTGGTCGATCAGGAGGTGTTTCACAGCATCAACGGTTGCGTTATTGTTTCTATAGTAACAGCTCCTTCACAGACTCGTCCGACAGACGCTCCACTGATTATAAACAGATTAAAACCCTGTGGAATCATTGATACGGTTACAGAACTGTGTGTGTGTGTGAAGGAGTCTCCAGTGTCAGTGCTGTGTAAAAGTCACTTTAAGATTTAACCTTACTCTCCGATCTTCTGCAGCTCTCCCCCTCTTCCTGTGTATAGAGTGAGACAGCCTTTAAAAACGGACGCATAGCTGTAAACACACACACACACACACACACACACAGACAAACTGCTGCTTCATCAGTGCAGAAAAACAGATCACTGATTTACATAAAGATTAGAGAGAACCTCCTCAACAAAATCTATTCAACATGCAAACAGTGAAACATCTGTCATGTGTTTACTGATTTCAGTCTTAATTTGAGGTAATTTTCTGTTAATTAGTGTGATGATTAGTGCAGCAGTGTGATGATTAATGCAGCAGTGTGATGATTAGTGCAGCATTGTGATGATTAGTGCAGCAGTGTGATGATTAATGCAGCAGTGTGATGATTAGTGCAGCAGTGTGATGATTAATGCAGCAGTGTGATGATTAATGCAGCAGTGTGATGATTAGTGCAGCAGTGTGATGATTAGTGCAGCAGTGTGATGATTAATGCAGCAGTGTGATGAGTAGTGCAGCAGTGTGATGATTAGTGCAGCAGTGTGATGATTAGTGCAGCAGTGTGATGATTAGTGCAGCAGTGTGATGATTAGTGCAGCAGTGTGATGATTAATGCAGCAGTGTGATGATTAATGCAGCAGTGTGATGATTAATGCAGCAGTGTGATGATTAGTGCAGCAGTGTGATGATTAATGCAGCAGTGTGATGATTAATGCAGTGTGATGATTAATGCAGCAGTGTGATGATTAGTGCAGTGTGATGATTAATGCAGCAGTGTGATGATTAGTGCAGCAGTGTGATGATTAATGCAGTGTGATGATTAGTGCAGCAGTGTGATGATTAGTGCAGCAGTGTGATGATTAGTGCAGTGTGATGATTAATGCAGCAGTGTGATGATTAGTGCAGTGTGATGATTAATGCAGCAGTGTGATGATTAGTGCAGCAGTGTGATGATTAGTGCAGTGTGATGATTAGTGCAGTGTGATGATTAGTGCAGTGTGATGATTAATGCAGCAGTGTGATGATTAATGCAGCAGTGTGATGATTAATGCAGTGTGATGATTAATGCAGCAGTGTGATGATTAGTGCAGTGTGATGATTAATGCAGTGTGATGATTAGTGCAGCAATGTGATGATTAATGCAGCAGTGTGATGATTAGTGCAGCAGTGTGATGATTAGTGCAGTGTGATGATTAATGCAGTGTGATGATTAGTGCAGTGTGATGATTAATGCAGTGTGATGATTAATGCAGCAGTGTGATGATTAATGCAGCAGTGTGATGATTAGTGCAGTGTGATGATTAATGCAGTGTGATGATTAATGCAGTGTGATGATTAATGCAGTGTGATGATTAATGCAGCAGTGTGATGATTAGTGCAGCAGTGTGATGATTAGTGCAGTGTGATGATTAGTGCAGCAGTGTGATTAGTGCAGTGTGATGATTAATGCAGCAGTGTGATGATTAATGCAGCAGTGTGATGATTAATGCAGTGTGATGATTAATGCAGCAGTGTGATGATTAGTGCAGTGTGATGATTAATGCAGCAGTGTGATGATTAATGCAGCAGTGTGATGATTAATGCAGCAGTGTGATGATTAATGCAGCAGTGTGATGATTAGTGCAGCAGTGTGATGATTAATGCAGCAGTGTGATGATTAATGCAGCAGTGTGATGATTAATGCAGTGTGATGATTAATGCAGCAGTGTGATGATTAATGCAGTGTGATGATTAGTGCAGCAGTGTGATGATTAATGCAGCAGTGTGATGATTAATGCAGCAGTGTGATGATTAATGCAGCAGTGTGATGATTAATGCAGCAGTGTGATGATTAGAGCAGCAGCGTGATGATTAATGCAGCAGTGTGATGATTAATGCAGCAGTGTGATGATTAGTGCAGTGTGATGATTAATGCAGCAGTGTGATGATTAATGCAGCAGTGTGATGATTAATGCAGCAGTGTGATGATTAATGCAGCAGTGTGATGATTAGTGCAGCAGTGTGATGATTAATGCAGCAGTGTGATGATTAATGCAGCAGTGTGATGATTAATGCAGTGTGATGATTAATGCAGCAGTGTGATGATTAATGCAGTGTGATGATTAGTGCAGCAGTGTGATGATTAATGCAGCAGTGTGATGATTAATGCAGCAGTGTGATGATTAATGCAGCAGTGTGATGATTAATGCAGCAGTGTGATGATTAGTGCAGCAGTGTGATGATTAGTGCAGCAGTGTGATGATTAGTGCAGTGTGATGATTAATGCAGCAGTGTGATGATTAGAGCAGCAGCGTGATGATTAATGCAGCAGTGTGATGATTAATGCAGCAGTGTGATGATTAATGCAGTGTGATGATTAGTGCAGCAGTGTGATGATTAGTGCAGCAGTGTGATGATTAATGCAGTGTGATGATTAGAGCAGCAGCGTGATGATTAATGCAGCAGTGTGATGATTAATGCAGCAGTGTGATGATTAATGCAGTGTGATGATTAATGCAGCAGTGTGATGATTAATGCAGTGTGATGATTAGTGCAGCAGTGTGATGATTAATGCAGTGTGATGATTAATGCAGCAGTGTGATGATTAATGCAGTGTGATGATTAATGCAGTGTGATGATTAATGCAGCAGTGTGATGATTAATGCAGTGTGATGATTAATGCAGCAGTGTGATGATTAGTGCAGTGTGATGATTAATGCAGCAGTGTGATGATTAGTGCAGTGTGATGATTAATGCAGTGTGATGATTAATGCAGTGTGATGATTAATGCAGCAGTGTGATGATTAGTGCAGTGTGATGATTAATGCAGTGTGATGATTAATGCAGCAGTGTGATGATTAGTGCAGCAGTGTGATGATTAGTGCAGCAGTGTGATGATTAGTGCAGCAGTGTGATGATTAGTGCAGCAGTGTGATGATTAGTGCAGTGTGATGATTAATGCAGTGTGAAGATTAATGCAGCAGTGTGATGATTAGTGCAGTGTGATGATTAATGCAGTGTGAAGATTAATGCAGCAGTGTGATGATTAGTGCAGTGTGATGATTAATGCAGTGTGATGATTAATGCAGTGTGATGATTAGTGCAGCAGTGTGATGATTAATGCAGTGTGATGATTAATGCAGCAGTGTGATGATTAATGCAGCAGTGTGATGATTAATGCAGTGTGATGATTAATGCAGCAGTGTGATGATTAGTGCAGTGTGATGATTAATGCAGTGTGATGATTAATGCAGCAGTGTGATGATTAGTGCAGTGTGATGATTAATGCAGCAGTGTGATGATTAATGCAGCAGTGTGATTAATGCAGTGTGATGATTAGTGCAGCAATGTGATGATTAATGCAGCAGTGTGATGATTAGTGCAGTGTGATGATTAGTGCAGTGTGATGATTAGTGCAGTGTGATGATTAATGCAGTGTGATGATTAATGCAGCAGTGTGATGATTAATGCAGCAGTGTGATGATTAGTGCAGTGTGATGACTAGTGCAGTGTGATGATTAATGCAGCAGTGTGATGATTAATGCAGCAGTGTGATGATTAATGCAGCAGTGTGATGATTAGTGCAGTGTGATGATTAATGCAGCAGTGTGATGATTAATGCAGCAGTGTGATGATTAGTGCAGTGTGATGATTAATGCAGCAGTGTGATGATTAGTGCAGTGTGATGATTAATGCAGCAGTGTGATGATTAGTGCAGCAGTGTGATGATTAATGCAGTGTGATGATTAATGCAGCAGTGTGATGATTAGTGCAGTGTGATGATTAGTGAAGTGTGATGATTAATGCAGCAGTGTGATGATTAATGCAGTGTGATGATTAATGCAGCAGTGTGATGATTAGTGCAGTGTGATGATTAATGCAGTGTGATGATTAATGCAGTGTGATGATTAATGCAGCAGTGTGATGATTAGTGCAGTGTGATGATTAGTGCAGTGTGATGATTAATGCAGCAGTGTGATGATTAGTGCAGTGTGATGATTAATGCAGCAGTGTGATGATTAGTGCAGTGTGATGATTAATGCAGCAGTGTGATGATTAGTGCAGTGTGATGATTAATGCAGCAGTGTGATGATTAATGCAGTGTGATGATTAATGCAGCAGTGTGATGATTAGTGCAGTGTGATGATTAGTGCAGCAATGTGATGATTAATGCAGCAGTGTGATGATTAGTGCAGTGTGATGATTAGTGCAGTGTGATGATTAATACAGCAGTGTGATGATTAATGCAGCAGTGTGATGATTAATGCAGCAGTGTGATGATTAGTGCAGTGTGATGATTAGTGCAGTGTGATTAGTGCAGTGTGATGATTAATGCAGTGTGATGATTAGTGCAGCAATGTGATGATTAATGCAGCAGTGTGATGATTAGTGCAGTGTGATGATTAGTGCAGTGTGATGATTAGTGCAGTGTGATGATTAATGCAGCAGTGTGATGATTAGTGCAGTGTGATGATTAATGCAGCAGTGTGATGATTAGTGCAGCAGTGTGATGATTAATGCAGTGTGATGATTAATGCAGCAGTGTGATGATTAGTGCAGTGTGATGATTAGTGCAGTGTGATGATTAATGCAGTGTGATGATTAATGCAGCAGTGTGATGATTAGTGCAGTGTGATGATTAATGCAGTGTGATGATTAATGCAGTGTGATGATTAATGCAGCAGTGTGATGATTAGTGCAGTGTGATGATTAATGCAGTGTGATGATTAGTGCAGTGTGATGATTAATGCAGTGTGATGATTAGTGCAGCAATGTGATGATTAATGCAGCAGTGTGATGATTAGTGCAGCAGTGTGATGATTAGTGCAGTGTGATGATTAGTGCAGCAGTGTGATGATTAATGCAGCAGTGTGATGATTAATGCAGTGTGATGATTAATGCAGCAGTGTGATGATTAATGCAGCAGTGTGATGATTAATGCAGTGTGATGATTAATGCAGCAGTGTGATGATTAGTGCAGTGTGATGATTAGTGCAGTGTGATGATTAGTGCAGTGTGATGATTAATGCAGCATTGTGATGATTAGTGCAGTGTGATGATTAGTGCAGTGTGATGATTAATGCAGTGTGATGATTAGTGCAGCAATGTGATGATTAATGCAGCAGTGTGATGATTAGTGCAGCAGTGTGATGATTAGTGCAGTGTGATGATTAATGCAGCAGTGTGATTAGTGCAGTGTGATGATTAATGCAGTGTGATGATTAGTGCAGTGTGATGATTAATGCAGTGTGATGATTAATGCAGCAGTGTGATGATTAGTGCAGTGTGATGATTAATGCAGTGTGATGATTAATGCAGTGTGATGATTAATGCAGCAGTGTGATGATTAATGCAGTGTGATGATTAATGCAGCAGTGTGATGATTAATGCAGTGTGATGATTAGTGCAGTGTGATGATTAGTGCAGTGTGATGATTAGTGCAGTGTGATGATTAGTGCAGTGTGATGATTAATGCAGCATTGTGATGATTAGTGCAGTGTGATGATTAATGCAGTGTGATGATTAATGCAGTGTGATGATTAATGCAGTGTGATGATTAATGCAGCAGTGTGATGATTAATGCAGTGTGATGATTAATGCAGCAGTGTGATGATTAATGCAGTGTGATGATTAGTGCAGTGTGATGATTAGTGCAGTGTGATGATTAATGCAGTGTGATGATTAGTGCAGCAATGTGATGATTAATGCAGCAGTGTGATGATTAGTGCAGCAGTGTGATGATTAATGCAGTGTGATGATTAGTGCAGTGTGATGATTAATGCAGCAGTGTGATGATTAATGCAGTGTGATGATTAATGCAGCAGTGTGATTAATGCAGCAGTGTGATGATTAATGCAGCAGTGTGATGATTAATGCAGTGTGATGATTAATGCAGCAGTGTGATGATTAATGCAGCAGTGTGATGATTAATGCAGTGTGATGATTAATGCAGCAGTGTGATGATTAGTGCAGCAGTGTGATGATTAGTGCAGCAGTGTGATGATTAGTGCAGCAGTGTGATGATTAATGCAGCAGTGTGATGATTAGTGCAGTGTGATGATTAATGCAGCAGTGTGATGATTAGTGCAGCAGTGTGATGATTAATGCAGCAGTGTGATGATTAATGCAGTGTGATGATTAATGCAGCAGTGTGATGATTAGTGCAGCAGTGTGATGATTAATGCAGCAGTGTGATGATTAATGCAGTGTGATGATTAATGCAGTGTGATGATTAATGCAGTGTGATGATTAATGCAGCAGTGTGATGATTAGTGCAGTGTGATGATTAATGCAGCAGTGTGATGATTAGTGCAGTGTGATGATTAATGCAGTGTGATGATTAGTGCAGTGTGATGATTAGTGCAGTGTGATGATTAATGCAGTGTGATGATTAGTGCAGCAATGTGATGATTAATGCAGCAGTGTGATGATTAGTGCAGCAGTGTGATGATTAATGCAGTGTGATGATTAGTGCAGTGTGATGATTAATGCAGCAGTGTGATGATTAATGCAGCAGTGTGATGATTAATGCAGTGTGATGATTAATGCAGCAGTGTGATGATTAATGCAATGTGATGATTAATGCAGTGTGATGATTAATGCAGTGTGATGATTAATGCAGCAGTGTGATGATTAATGCAGTGTGATGATTAATGCAGCAGTGTGATGATTAGTGCAGTGTGATGATTAGTGCAGTGTGATGATTAGTGCAGTGTGATGATTAGTGCAGTGTGATGATTAGTGCAGCAATGTGATGATTAATGCAGCAGTGTGATGATTAGTGCAGCAGTGTGATGATTAATGCAGTGTGATGATTAGTGCAGTGTGATGATTAATGCAGCAGTGTGATGATTAATGCAGCAGTGTGATGATTAATGCAGTGTGATGATTAATGCAGCAGTGTGATTAATGCAGCAGTGTGATGATTAATGCAGCAGTGTGATGATTAATGCAGTGTGATGATTAATGCAGCAGTGTGATGATTAATGCAGCAGTGTGATGATTAATGCAGTGTGATGATTAATGCAGCAGTGTGATGATTAGTGCAGCAGTGTGATGATTAGTGCAGCAGTGTGATGATTAGTGCAGCAGTGTGATGATTAATGCAGCAGTGTGATGATTAGTGCAGTGTGATGATTAATGCAGCAGTGTGATGATTAGTGCAGCAGTGTGATGATTAATGCAGCAGTGTGATGATTAATGCAGTGTGATGATTAATGCAGCAGTGTGATGATTAATGCAGTGTGATGATTAATGCAGTGTGATGATTAATGCAGTGTGATGATTAATGCAGTGTGATGATTAATGCAGTGTGTTGATTAATGCAGCAGTGTGATGATTAATGCAGCAGTGTGATGATTAGTGCAGTGTGATGATTAGTGCAGCAGTGTGATGATTAATGCAGCAGTGTGATTAGTGCAGTGTGATGATTAATGCAGTGTGATGATTAATGCAGCAGTGTGATGATTAGTGCAGTGTGATGATTAATGCAGTGTGATGATTAATGCAGCAGTGTGATGATTAATGCAGTGTGATGATTAATGCAGTGTGATGATTAATGCAGTGTGATGATTAGTGCAGCAGTGTGATGATTAATGCAGTGTGATGATTAGTGCAGTGTGGTGATTAATGCAGTGTGATGATTAATGCAGCAGTGTGATGATTAATGCAGCAGTGTGATGATTAATGCAGTGTGATGATTAGTGCAGTGTGATGATTAATGCAGTGTGATGATTAATGCAGCAGTGTGATGATTAATGCAGTGTGATGATTAGTGCAGTGTGGTGATTAATGCAGTGTGATGATTAATGCAGCAGTGTGATGATTAATGCAGCAGTGTGATGATTAATGCAGCAGTGTGATGATTAGTGCAGTGTGATGATTAATGCAGTGTGATGATTAATGCAGCAGTGTGATGATTAATGCAGTGTGATGATTAATGCAGTGTGATGATTAGTGCAGTGTGATGATTAATGCAGTGTGATGATTAATGCAGCAGTGTGATGATTAATGCAGTGTGATGATTAATGCAGTGTGATGATTAGTGCAGTGTGATGATTAATGCAGTGTGATGATTAATGCAGCAGTGTGATGATTAATGCAGCAGTGTGATGATTAATGCAGTGTGATGATTAATGCAGTGTGATGATTAGTGCAGTGTGATGATTAATGCAGTGTGATGATTAATGCAGCAGTGTGATGATTAATGCAGCAGTGTGATGATTAATGCAGTGTGATGATTAATGCAGCAGTGTGATGATTAATGCAGTGTGATGATTAGTGCAGCAGTGTGATGATTAATGCAGTGTGATGATTAATGCAGCAGTGTGATGATTAATGCAGTGTGATGATTAGTGCAGCAGTGTGATGATTAGTGCAGCAGTGTGATGATTAGTGCAGCAGTGTGATGATTAGTGCAGTGTGATGATTAATGCAGTGTGATGATTAGTGCAGCAGTGTGATGATTAGTGCAGCAGTGTGATGATTAGTGCAGCAGTGTGATGATTAGTGCAGTGTGATGATTAATGCAGTGTGATGATTAGTGCAGCAGTGTGATGATTAATGCAGTGTGATGATTAGTGCAGCAGTGTGATGATTAGTGCAGCAGTGTGATGATTAGTGCAGCAGTGTGATGATTAGTGCAGCAGTGTGATGATTAGTGCAGCAGTGTGATGATTAATGCAGTGTGATGATTAGTGCAGTGTGATGATTAATGCAGTGTGATGATTAGTGCAGCAGTGTGATGATTAGTGCAGCAGTGTGATGATTAGTGCAGTGTGATGATTAGTGCAGCAGTGTGATGATTAATGCAGTGTGATGATTAATGCAGTGTGATGATTAATGCAGCAGTGTGATGATTAGTGCAGCAGTGTGATGATTAATGCAGTGTGATGATTAATGCAGTGTGATGATTAATGCAGCAGTGTGATGATTAATGCAGCAGTGTGATGATTAATGCAGTGTGATGATTAATGCAGTGTGATGATTAATGCAGCAGTGTGATGATTAGTGCAGTGTGATGATTAATACAGCAGTGTGATGATTAATACAGCAGTGTGATGATTAGTGCAGTGTGATGATTAGTGCAGTGTGATGATTAATACAGCAGTGTGCAGTATGATAATGATGTGGTGGTGTTTGGGGAGAAATCTCACCCTTTGGTCAGTCGGAGGATGTCTCCGGTCTGTATGAGTGCTCCGACTTCATCCCACACTGATATGCTGATGCTCCCTGTCTTATCTGCTACCTTACAGGTGCGTACCTCGTGGCCATCTTTGGTTTTGGTGACCCTTCCTAGACAGACAGACAGACAGACAGATAGATAGATAGATAGATAGATAGATAGATAGATAGATAGATAGATAGATTAAAAACTCAAATCATTAAACAAATAAACATACATTTGTCTTCAAATTACCTCTATAGCAGGCCTACAATTACATGCAAAATACAATTATGAATGAATTTATTATAATCTCTACAGGTTCTACTGTAACAGCTGCATGCATTTAATTTACATGTAATATTTAATCACACAATTCACACTGAATCTGCAGTAAAGCTTCTGTGATGTTTATGAACCTGTCTCCAGGACGATGAAGATGACATTTAAGTTCTTCAGTCCGGGTTTGATGTCCTTCACAAACGTCTCTGTGGTCATTTCTCACAATTCTAATCCGATTTTAATTAAAATTCCTGACGGTGGACACAGACATGGCTAGCATACACACAAACTTATGGACACCATGGCTAGGCTTTAGCTAGGCCACCTTCTCCACAGCTAGGTAGTTTTATTTAACGTATGCTGTTATAAACCCAAGCTAAACGCACCAACTTGAGTAATAACTCGATAATACGGCGGAGAGAGAGAGAGAGAGAGAGAGAGAGAGAGAGAGAGAGAGTTAAGCAGCACAGCGATGCTAACGGTTGACGTTTGTTTTGCTCCTCTTCCGTGCGCGATGACGCAATCCATACGCCCCGCGCTTACGTTCGGCACGTGACTCGTTCAGGTTCCTCAGAGGAGATAACTCTCTCTAATCTTTCTGAATAAAGATTCACCAGTGGCTTACACACTCTGCAAATAGGCTACACGTTCCAAAATGCATTTATAAACATATTACATTTTATAAGGATATAAAGTCTTTGTGTTTATTGACCGATCAAGCATAACATTATGACCACCTGCCTAATATTGTGTTGGTCCCCTTTTTGCTGCTAAAACAGCCCTGACCCATCGAGGCATGGACTCCACAACCTACAGGTCCTAAGAACATGAGAGAACTTTATTTATCACCTGTTAATTTTCCTCAGACATGCTAATGCTAATTAAAACAGATCAAACCGAATATTGGTTATCTCAGGTCATTTTAATTCAGGTCACGATTGAACTTTATAGCGGTTTAGTATCCATGGGTTGCACAAGTTTGTTTCGGGATCTGAAACTGGATTTCTGTAAAGCTGCTTTCTGACAGCGTTTAGAGTTGAAAGTGCTTTAAATATACACAGATCAAGTAAAACATTACGACCACCTGCCTAATATTGTGTCAGTCCCCCTTCTGCTGCCAAAACAGCCCTGACCCGTTGTGGCATGGACTCCACTAGATCCCTGAAGGTGTGCTGTGGTAACTAGCACTGAGATGTTAGCAGCAGATCCTTTAAGGCCCCCTCTATGAGACCCACCTCAAAACTTACTGGACTTAAAGTATACTTTTGATAGATACTGACCACTGCAGACCGGGAACACCCCACAAGAGCTGCAGTTTTGGAGATGCTCTGATCCAGTGGTCTAGCCATCACAATTTGGTCCTTCATCAAACTCAAAGCTCAAATCCTTACACTTGTCCATTTTTCCTGCTTCTAACATCAACTTTGAGGACAAAATGTTGACTTGCTGCCTAATATATCCCACCCACTAACAGGGGCCATGATGAGGAGATACTCAGTCTTATTCACTTCATCAGGCACTGGTCACAATGTTATACCTGATCAGTGTAGATTCTATTTAAAAATAGTAAAAATGAAATGAAAGAAATAAAACACTAATACTTGGCTCCCAATAATCCACACCAGCATCATGTACATGTTAACTGAATAAAAACAATTCTTACAGCAAACTGAATCTAAATGTCATTTTTCCTGCAGTCCCGCTTCAGAGTCAGCTTTGCTGCTGTGCGTCTCATCTTTCAGAATCATTGTAGTGACTGTTGCACGCAATTATTTACACACTCGGTATGCCGTGTTTCCTTTGTGTGGCTCAGAGTGTGTCACTGTAAACCAAGTGTGATGTGAATATTGCATGTGATGGCTGCATTGTCTCTAAAGCTGAAAAGCGGCAGAATAACAGCTTTCATAATGCCTCAACTGTAAGTATTGCAATTTAACACCCTGCTACTGTAATTCCATACATGTGTGCAGAAAATCCTGAACCTTTTCATCCTGCAAATCATTTCTTGTGTGCTGTTACGAGAGATAAAGGAGGGGAAAAAAATAAAAAATGTTTTTCAGCTAACAACTTCTTCTTTCGTCTTTTCCCTTCAGGGGTCTCCACAGTGAATCGTCTCTCTCCACCTATCCCTATCTTCTCCATCCTCAACACTTACACCCACTAGCTTCATATCCTCATTTATTCCATCCATATACCTCCTCTTTGGCCTTCCTCTTTGCCTCCTGCCTGGCAGCTCCATGTCCAACATTCTCCTACCAATATACTCACTCTCCCTCCTCTGGACATGTCCAAACCATCTTAATCTGTCCTCCCTAACTCTGTCCCCCAAACGTCCAACATGAGCTGTCCTTCTGATGTACTCGTTCCTAATCCTGTCCAACCGTGTCACTCCCAAAGAGAACCTCAACATCTTCAGCTCTGCTACCTCCAGCTCTGACTCCTGTCTCTTCCTCAGTGACACTGCCTCTAAACCATACAGCATGGCCGGTCTCATCACTGTCTTGTACACCTTCCCCTTGATCCTCGCTGATATTTTTCAGCTAACATTTAATGAAATAAATCCTCATCAATACACATCCTTAGATGTTCACCTGATTCAGAGAAAACACGCCTCTTGGCCTCGGTGGGGTGTGAATATTTATTCAATTACAACTTTTACATTTTATATTTCTAAAAAATAAATTAGAACCCATACTGATGAGATATTTACTGCAGATTTATAACATAAAATCCCAAATTAATTCTGTTCCAGTTCCAGGATGTAACTCCACATAATGTGGAAAGCTTCAAGGGGGGGGTAAATATTTATGCACAGGACTTTAAATACACCTCGGAGCAGATCACTGCAATATAATGCATTTCATACTTTTATATAATGTAAAATTCAGCTTTCTTACTTCAGTCATAGTTTCGTTGATTTTATTGTGTGTGTGTGTGTGTTACAGAAATAAGCAGATCACAGTGTCAGGCTGATAAAAAGAAATAAAAAAAGAAATAAAAGTGTCTTTACAGTGCAGGAAATTCAGTAAGAGATTAAAAATACCGAACGTTTGATTGACTCTGTGGTCATCTGAAGCATGTATACACAACCTTGCAGCTCTCTGAGGACAAGACAGCTGCTGTGCCCCACACACACACTTTGGCCTGTTCACTTAGGAAAGTGCTGACAGCTCAATGCAAACAATACCAGTGCGGTTCTCCTGTGCTGGTGAGTCTGCGTGGGGAGAACGCCTCGTCTCCGGATCCCTGGACCTCGTCAGCGTAATGGCCGCTCAGAGAGCGAGCAGCTGACCAACTCTGTTTAGAGAGACCACCTTAAAGCCGTGCGCCACCAAGGAAACGAGTGTATGTGTGTATGTAAAGTGTGATTACATGGAATCTCTCCTGGGTTTTCTCACTGTGCTTTAAAAATAAAACACCAACCCACCACCCCTCACCTCCTCCTGCCCCCCGCTACCCCTCCATTTCCCAGTGTGGAGATGCCCTGTGAAGAATTGATAGGGGTAATTAGTTCAAGGATACAGGATCTGGCTATATCTGCCTCGAGGAGAACTCCGAAATGCTGGCGAGAACAGATGACGGCTGTGAGGTGTTGGCTGCAAATCACGAGCTCTCTTTTTCTCTCTCTCTTTCTCTCTCTCTCTCTCTCTTGCTTGCTCGCTATCTATCCTGAATGAAAACATCATTCCTGAAGAAACAAATACCCAAAATATCTCCGGGTGACTCATATGATCACATGTCTGTGCAGAGTTACTCTTACCTCCCTGACGCTGATTATTTTCCTATAGCAGCAGGTCACAAAGTGTTTTATTCCTCTTAAACCACAGCATTTTTCCAACCACCGACACGTCATACTTTTTATCCGCTTATGGTTACGTCTCTAAAGTCAGATCGTTCCTGCTGTGACTTTACTCTAAATTAGGACAGAGCTGCTGTTATAGAAAACTAATCAACACGTTCTGACCAGTCACAGTCCAGAGCTCAGCAGCTCAACGGTGTGAGGAGAATTATCTTGAATAATAATCATGAATAAAGATCTTTTTAAATTATAAATTATAAATCAGTTCTGAATCCCATCATAATTTTACTCATTCATGCTGGAAATGATTATTGGCAGATCATGCTCCAGTTCTTTAGATACTTAATTTTAGCAAAACAGGAAGTTAAAATGAGAACATTTTCCATTTCCATGATTTTATGACTGTTACTGTTAGTCATTATTTTTGCTCTTTATATAATCTACATTCATTATTTGGCCAGCACTAGTGGATGGCTTTTTATTTATTTATGTTAATACCAAAAATGATAAATATATATATTTAAAAAACCCTCAGTGTGTACAGGCCTAGTTTATATCCATCTGTCATAAGGTTCATTGTGTAGTTCCTTGTTTCCTCAAAGAGTTTTACATTTCTGATACAGAAACATAAAATAACACAGAACCATGGAAAAAAGGCAAAAACACAGTTTCACATAAAGTACATTTGTGCAAACTTGTGCAGACAGTTCAGCACTGGAGACGGTTCAGGAAAGGGGACGGATCAGGACAAGAGATGGTCAGGACTAGAGACAGTTCAGGAGAGCAGATGGTCAGGACTAGAGACAGTTCAGGAGAGCAGATGGTCAGGACTAGAGACAGTTCAGGAGAGCAGATGGTCAGGACTAGAGACAGTTCAGGAGAGCAGATGGTCAGGACTAGAGACAGTTTAAGGCTGGAGACAGGAGACAGATCAGGATAGGAGACAGGAGACAGTTCAGGACAGGAGACAGTCAGGACTAGAGACGGTTCAGGACTGGAGACAGGAGACAGTTCAGGACAGGAGACGGTCAGGACTAGAGACGGTTCAGGACTGGAGACAGGAGACGGTTCAGGACAGGAGACGGTCAGGACTAGAGACGGTTCAGGACTGGAGACAGGAGACGGTTCAGGACAGGAGATGGTCAGGACTAGAGGCAGCTCAGGACAGGAGACAGTTCAGGGCTGGAGATGATCAGGACTGGAGACATTTTCCTCCAGGACACAGACGAACAGTCAGAGGTTCAGCACAGGCCGTAAACGTGGCAGATCCACGGTGTTGGGATTTGAACTCATGACCTTCTGTCCTGTAGTTTAAAACTATAAGCAGCGAGTGTTTGAGTCTCCACCAGATCACACTGACTCAACATCTACATCTTAAACTCACACTAAATAAAACAAACTTCATGTGTACATGGAAACTCAGGTTTGTGTTTCACCTCAAACATCTTCAGGTCTCTGACACAGAGGAGGAAAAACATTTCGGGTGATGGGGTGGGATTTAAAAACCATATATTTATAAAGTTTTGTGCTAGAGAAATATTACTATATATTACTATAAATATTACTAATATTATCATTAATATTGTTAAGACCGGATATAACGCCTTCAACTCGTTTGAAGCTTTAAAAAGAATAAACTTTTTTACAGGAGGGAAGATGAATATGAAGTAAACAGTGCTGCTATAAATATAAATGTAAATCGTGGATGTGATTAAAACAGTCCAAGCCCTCTATTTCCGGCCCGTCTTTGCGTGATGGCGTCACTCCGCTTTTGTTGTTTTTACAGCCAGTGAAAAGCGGCGGCTCGCGCGGCTATTTTTAGGGCTCGCGCGCGCGCGGTTCCGCTCTCTGTATTGCGTCAATGGAATCCCGGTAGCGCGAGTGCGTCAAAGGGCGCGTGGGCACACGCACGGCGCACCGCACCGGATTGGTTCTTTATCCGGAAACCCCTCCGAGATTACATTCCTAATATGGTAATGCCACGCCCCCGGGGCGACGTCACGGCAAACTATATTGGTCAGGTGTGGTGAAGAAGCGCAGAGTTTCTGGAGATGAAAGCGGACCTGTTGCGCGCGCGCTGCTCCTCTTCTGTGTGGAATTAAACTCTTTCAGATTTCTACACCAAACTGCACGCATAGACTTAGAAAGGTAGGTCTGATCTTATTATTATTATTATTATTTTATATTATTAGCCACTGTGATATTTTTAAGACTCGTAGTTATGCATGCTGGAGTGGGCGTGTCTTAGTTTTACCTTTCTCGAGGTTTCTTTTCTTTTTTAAAAAAAAAATATTTCTGTTTGTTTATTTATTTATTTATTGTTAATTCCTAAGGAAAATGTCTTTAAAAAGTTCTTCAAATAATTTAATTCTTGGATTTTTTCCTCCAGAATGATATTTTATACAGTAAATAGTCGTGTGCAGTATACAGTCATATATACAGAGATGATGTAGTAAAAATAAATAACAAGTAAATAAACTCTATATTTAAACTGAGGCTGAAACAATCCATCTAAATGTGATCTTTAATTTTTTTATTTTATATTCATACAAAACACTTGGAGCTGCAGATCCTGTATGAGACGAGCCAGATATGAATCTACAGCTTTATTTCCTAACATCATTATTATTACAGAGCTGTGCATTTTCTTTGTGCATTATTTTCTAGCAGTTTTTAAAGTAAACACATTTCAGAAGTAATTTAAGGAGCTTTCTTTCTTTAACGCTTGCTTTCTCAGCATCAGACCCATTCAGTGCAGACTTGCAGTGCAGTTCTGACTTTCACTTAAACAAATATTTACATATGTGTAAGATGATCAAACTTTACAGGCTGATATAAAATCCTGTGTGAATGAACACCGTAACTCACTTAGTGATTCATTTCATAGCCTCTCAGATACACCCCCCCCCATACCCCTTCTGCCCCAGGAGATTTACGATGATGATCAATGACCCTAAAGATGGCAGCACGGGGGGGTTGGGGTTGCGGGGGGGGGTTCATGGCCTAGCTCTCTGGTGCACATTTTATTATGTGTTTAAGTATCAGACCAGGCGTGTGTTCCATAGGCGAGTTCACAGCCATGCAATCCGAGTGACTCCTTAGAGGTCAGGAAGCTCACTGAATTTCAGAGGTCAAGGACGTCTACACTGGCGGCCTAAAATAGCGAACAGATGAGATGGAAGAACCTCAGTTTATTGTAGATATTAATTAGATAAACTGTAACTTGGCAGGTCCTTGTGATAGCAGACTTGTGCCAAATTATACAAATAAATGTGTGCAGCACTTACATTCCATCAAAAACCTTTTAATTCAATGTTAGCTTTTTTACCAAAAGTCAATATTTAAGGTCCAGGAAGAAAAAGTGAAACCATGAGAAAATAGTTTTGTTCTATCTAATGTTGTTATCTCTGTTATTGCATCACAATAAAATATCACATATGCTATTTCCTATTTTTATCTCTACATGGAGTAGTGGTATTATATTGTTATTATATTATTTTTTATTATAACAGTATAAATTATGTTACCCTAAGATCTTCAAGAATATTTTCATTCTGCTTGATGCTTACTTACAGCTAGAATAAGAAGCTTTTTAGTCTTCTATTCATTTCTAAAGTGTTAAACACTGAGAGAAACAGAACTGAGATATCCCAGTGGACGTTTACCCGAGCTCCAGCCGCCTGCGCTGGCCTTCACACCTTCTCGGTGTTGACTCGCTTGCTGTCTTTATCTGAAACCCAATTCTCACATACTCCCAAATGTCGCGATTCGTACACGACCTGAAGAGTGTACATTAACAGCTTGGTAATGAAGCTTCTTTCAGCAAGAAGATCGTTTACGCCGAACTCGGCTTCTCTGAAGCTCCTCTGAAGTTTAGGTGAGGTTTGGCAACAGCGCTAGCTCGGGAGTCAGGGATTTTTTTGGGATCTCTGCCACTTAGAGGTGCTAAGACACCTTTGAAGTGGCTCTCGCATATGAGTTATGGTCTCGTGCACCTGTGAAATGGAGAAGTGCTGACAGATCGTGTAAGCAAATGTTTGCATAGGTTTATTATTACGACAGTCGATCCTAACAATCTCTCTCTATTTGCAGCCGTAACGATGCCTTGCATTGAGACCCAGTATGGAAACCTGCCTTATGAAAGCAACTACTTCAGCCCAGATTTTCTAAACTCAGGTCTCTCCACCAAGCAGAGTATGGAGCTCAGCATCCAGAGGGAGCAGCTTTCTCCTCCATCACTGCCCAGCATCAACACTCTAGTGGGTCATCCTGGTGAAATGGACACCTTCTCTTGCCAGTTCACCGCATCAGTCTCACCCGCCATGAACGTGAATGCACCCGGCGACATCTCCAACACGTTGGTTGACGGTTCAAGCCCACGTGGTGTTCAGTCTCCTTTCACGCTGGACGACATCCAGGTGTACGGCTGCTACCCGGGAACCTTCGCCTTCAGTTGTCTGGATGAAAGCTTGTCCTCATGTGGATCTGACTATTACGGAAGCCCGCTTTCTGCCACTTCCTCACCTTCCACTCCAGGCTTCCAAAACCATCCTGGTTCAAACTGGGAAAGTGCCTTCAGTCCATTTCCTTCCATGTCCTGGCCATCCGAGGTCTCAGCTCTACATCAGCAGCCTTCCTTCTTCACGTTTAACTCTCCAGTCGAGCAGCAATCCCCGATGCGGGATCTCCAGCTGCAGCTCGGTGACGAGGATGCATTTGGTCAACTTCACCAACCATCTCCATTACAGTTCCCATCCCTGGAGCTTGACCACGGATGCTTGGACAGTCCGGTACTAAAGGTCGAAAGGGTCGAGGCTCATCCTTCCACAAAACCACGAAGTCCCAATGAAGGACACTGTGCAGTATGTGGGGACAATGCTTCCTGTCAGCACTACGGGGTTCGCACCTGTGAAGGGTGCAAAGGGTTCTTCAAGGTGAGTTTATCACTGAATTGTCCAGATACTGTTCTAACCAATAGCAGTGTGTAAAAAGGGGGGAGGGGTTAGGAGTAGGATGAGTGAATAGAGAAGCCAAGTGGATGCAATTAAAAATTGTCTTTAAATACTCCTGCCTGCTCTCTTAGTTCTGTTTGCCCTGTAAGTTTTATCTGCTCCTATAATATGTACCTTCTGGGTTCTTTTACAGCGCACTGTTCAGAAGAATGCAAAATATGTCTGCCTTGCTAATAAGGACTGTCCAGTCGACAAGCGACGGAGGAACCGCTGCCAGTTTTGCCGATTTCAGAAATGTCTTGCAGTAGGAATGGTCAAAGAAGGTAAATATGGGTTAAGCATGCAAGATCACCTTTCAGAAAATAATCCAAACAGAACCCCTTTAGAAAGTTCCCCATCAGGAGAAACCATGTATGTTCTATGCAGAACCCAGAAGATAAGGTTTCCTTTAAAGCATGAAATAGAGCCTGTTTAGAGAGCTAGAAACAACCACAGGGTACATTATAAGATAAAAAGTCTGACTGGACATTAAATGGTTCTAGCCTTTGCTGATTTTCTTACCTAAATGTTTAAAGAGTCTCTGAAGAACATGGGACAGATGTTCTGCTTTAGAATAGAGCTTGTTTGGAAAACTAGAACCAAACATAATGTACACTCTGGCACCATAAAGGAGTCTTCAGAAACATAGTTCTTTTAGAATGCTAGAAACAGCCATGCTTTACTCCTAAAATGTTTTAAAATTGTGATCATTTTCTGTCTCTTCCATGTTTGTTAGTGGTGAGAACAGACAGTCTTAAAGGTCGAAGAGGGCGTCTTCCATCAAAGCCCAAGAACCTTCCGGACAACGTGACTCCTGTGAATATCACCGCCTCACTTGTAAGGGCTCACATCGATTCCAGTCCTGCTCTGGCAAAAATGGATTACTCCAGGGTAAGGACACGGGATATCTCATTCTCTGAGAACGTTAAGACTCGTCCAGACTCTAAAGCAAAGGTTGCACTATTAGTTTACTAACATTTTTTTTCTTTGCAATATTCAGTACCAGGAAGATGTGAAGAACCTGTCTGAAAAGGTGGACGCCAATGACATCAAGCAGTTTTATGATCTCCTCACTGAGACCATGGAGGTCATCCGGAAATGGGCTGAGGCTATTCCTGGTTTCCGCACCTTCTGTCGTGAAGACCAGGAGCTCCTGCTGGAGGCTGCCTTCGTCGAGCTCTTCATACTGAGACTAGCATACAGGTAGGTATCTCCACTGGGGCTCCCTGAAGAGGTTTTTTTTTTTTGAGCAGAGATCTGGACTGGAGATGACCTTCTCGTCTCGTTGTGTTCTTTCAGATCAAATCCTGAGGAACACAAACTGATATTCTGTAATGGTGTAGTGCTGCACCGCTCACAGTGTGTTCGAGGGTTTGGAGACTGGATTGATTCAATCATGGACTTCTCCCAGAGTCTCCATCGTCTGAGCTTGGACATAACATCGTTCTCTTGCTTAGCAGCACTCGTCATCATCACAGGTGAGAAAAACTTTATTAAAAATAAACACAAAGCTCTCTGATCAAACATGTGGTCCAAACTACACTCGAACATCCTCATGAGTTCCTTGGATAATCAGTTCCTAGCTTTCTGAATGTCTTTAAAACAGCCCATTTAAGGGGTTCCTTGCTGTTCCCATCAGAGGAACCATTAAGCTTGAAGAAATCTCCAACAAAATAAAAAACATTCAAGAACCAGCCCAAAAAATACACTCTTAAAGGCTCTACCTGGCCTTCAAAAAGGTTCAGTTTGCCCATCAGTGGAACAGATACAGGTTCTGTCCAGCACCCTGGACAAAGGATTTCTATTTTTAGACGCTGTTCCAGAAATCTTGAACCAACCATAGTGTACACTTATAGAAAGAAAAAGATCTTCTCTCTGGTATCTCTCTGGCCATCGAGAGTGCTCTTATAGATTCTAAGCAGCATCCAGATTAAAGCGTTAGAAGGCAAGAACTGTTAGAAACACTTCCATCTTCAACCCAAACATGAGGTTTCCTTATCCGAGTGGGTTCCAGTCAGAATCTGTTTAAGCTAGAATTATTAAAAGTTTATTTTTTAACCATTCGGTTTTAGCCTTTGATGAACATTCTGAGTTCTAACACTTTGCTCTCTCGTGTTCTCTTCAGATCGTCATGGTCTAAAGGAACCCAAACGCGTTGAAGAACTTCAAAACCGTTTGATCTCCTGCCTGAGAACCCACATCAGCAGCAGCAGCAGCAGCTTGGACCCGAGTAGATCTCAGCCGCGTCTGTGTCGGTTGCTGAGCAAACTGCCAGAGCTGAGGACTTTGTGCACACAGGGTCTGCAGAGGATCTTCTACCTGAAGCTGGAGGACCTGGTTCCTCCTCCACCCATCGTGGAGAAAATCTTCATGGACACACTTCCGTTCTGAGTGAATGAAACACTCGTGGGGACAAAACAGAAACAGAAAATCCACAGCTAGAGACTTTTCAGTGAACTTTTACAGAATGACATTATTCTGATTAAAAGGGACTTTTCTAACAGTGTTCTACTGAGAACCGGGAAGAAAACACTGCGTTCCTGACGTCATGCAGCAGAACTTTTTCTATGTTGGAGGAACATTAGAGGGCATTTTCTATACTTTCATCAGTGTGTGTGTGTGTGTGTTTATGGTTTGACGTTAATTGCTATGCAAATATCTTTATATTTGGTGATGAATTTGATGTAGGTTTTAGCGTCACCAGGATTTTATACAAAGCTTCTTGGTCAACACGTGATGTTGATTTTGTATTCATTATTATGAATTATTTTCCCAGAAAGCAAAAATTAAAAGCCTTTGTTTTCCAATGTTGAGGTGGCGATCGGTGTAATACATTATTGTTTCCATGGTAACGGCGTGTACGGCAGATGCTCCACTGATAGCAGCACAGGGAATTTAAAAAAATAAAATGTCTGTCATCTTTGATACGTAAATACCAAATATCTGCGTGGCCCAATGGACAGAGCAGCGCGACACTCTGGAGCTGGTTTACTTGCGCAGCCCAGTGGATAGTGCGGCACGGACCAGTTTTAGTCGAGCAGCATGGACCAACTTGAGCAGCGCTGCTCGAACCACAAACCTGCGTGACCCACTGGGAAGTGCTGCGTGACTCTGATGGAAATAGACCCCACCCACCATCAATTTACATTTTACCCACAATTCTCTGCTAGGAAGCGCAAGTGCAAACCAGCCTTGGCAAGGCGCATAGTAGAAACAATATTAAGTAGTGCTGACATTTTGAATAAAATTGATGAGGCTTTGGAAAATAGAAGAAACACTTTACAAAATGCAGAAAATGAAGTTAGAAGGCTTTTTATTCCTCAAGTTTTAACCCAAAAGAGACCAGCAACACAATCAAAATTTAACCAAAATGTAAAATTCCTGCTTTGAACAGCCCCTTCCGTTGCAACTAGACATGCATGTAATTCCACGAAGTACTGTCGAACAACACTGCAGTTTCCATAAAGGAAAAATAAACATAATACATTTACGAAGTTCAACTTTATACTGTCTTGTAGCCTAAGCTTCCATGTGCACTTTACACTACAGCGGAGAATTGTGGGTAAAATTGATTGTGGGTGGGGTCTATTTCCATCAGAGTTGCTCAGCGTTTCCCAGTGGATCACACAGGTTTGTGGTTCGCTGCTCAAGTAGGCCCATGCTGCTCGACTGAAACTGGTCCGCGGTGCGCTATCCACTGGGCTGCGCAAGTAAACCAGCTCATCTCTACGCTATCCAGACTGTCGCGCTGCTCTGTCCATTGGGCCGCGCAGATGTTTGGTCCGCCCAGGGTGGCTCAATCGGGTGGCGCGGATTCGTCCCTCTTTTGATGTGTTCGGCTTACCATAGTAAAGAAATGTTCGGAAAAGAAGGAGTCTCCAGTGTCAGAGGCTTTAATTTTGCGGTTTCTTGCTAACGTGACAAGCTTATTACAGCTTAATCACAGTTTATAGCGACGGTAGCCGGAAGAGACGACAGGAACTCGCTCATTCCTTGTGCAGATGTTCCACAACAAACCGATGAAAAACAAATGGAAAGTTCTTTAAATGTTCCTTAAAAAACTTGCAAGGAACTCGCAAGGAGCTTCATCTGCGATTAGTTTCCTGTGACATCATCACGCCGTGTTTCGTTCAATATCTGAAACTAGTATAAGCTAGTAAAGCTTAGCGTGGTATAGTATAAGCCAACTTATCTTGCCAACTTATCACTTTCTGTCCATTCTGAGGTAACTAATCTCACTATACTGAGGTCATTTCTATAAGCATGTGCTGCCTAGTCTAATTCACAGGTCATTTATCATTCGCTAGCTACTCTGAGGTGACTGATTTCTTTACTAAATGAAATTTTAACTTGATTTCATATCATTTATTGACTAAAGGTGACATTTGTTATGAATTTACTTGGTAATCTGAGGTAATTTACTTCAGCATTCGCTTCCTATTTTGATGTTATTCCTTTCAGCATGTACTACCCAATCTGAGGATGTTTAGTTTAAAATAATTGATCTTAGTGTTAACACACTGTTCCGGTAAATTCTGTTAGAATACACAACATAGTCTGAAGTAATTTAGCATGATTTTCTATATTATTTATCTATATTATTTAGCATGATAATCTGAAGTAATACATTTTAGCATTTGTGCCTTTGGGGGTGTGTTTGGGCGTAGAGACCAGCAGGTGATGTGTGATTGTTCTCACCTGTGTGTGAGGCAGTGTGTGTTTTCCTTTCAGGAGATCCTGAGGTTCTCAGGTCATTGTTGTAAGTCTTATCATTTCTCATTCTACAGCTACTCAGCTACTTTATTTTAAAGTATTTTAGCGTCAATATTTCAAAATTCAACACGCATTCAGCCGAAGTTCTCTTCAATTCACGTGTGTGAACATGGGTAAAGCTCTGAGAGTCAGAAAGAAGGTAAAAATATAATCCTGTTCCTGAACACACAAAAGTTATATCGCAAATTTGTACAAGAACCATAAAAATCAAACGCTTTTGGCCACAACAATCACAAAAAACTCCTGGAGGAACTGAGAAGGATGCTAATCGTCACTTGGCCCACCTCGGGGTTTGAACATAAAAAACGTTTAGACGTCATGCTCTGTTTCTGAGAAGCAGCAAGGAGTCAGAGCCTCGACTCAACAACTCGAAAACCCGACATTAGCAATGTAGCTTCTGTTTCTATGCATTTTTTTTATTGGTGACGAAATTCTAAGCTAAAGGTTTTAGCAAATCTATGGTGCTGAATCGCTTAAACTTCTCACTCACTGGTAAAATGATGCAGTAGAAAAGCCCCCCAGAGTGTTCTAACTAAAGTACGTTAGATGTTTACATGCATCATGTCGTCTACAGTGTTTACTGTCTTTACCTCAGAATACATATTAACATAAACACGGAATATTCCTGCGTTTCGCGCCAATTTGTTACTTACACGTGGAAAAGGTTTAGGATTTATGTCATACGGTGTGATTTCCACTTATTTAAATTTGTCTCACAGATTCACGTCGCGGTTTCCATGGCAGCAAGCTCCATACCATTTATTTTTGTTCCTGTTCTAGTCTCCGCCCACTCATCGTTGGTTACCTGTTTGTCGGCAACCTGGTTCTGGAATAGTTTTGACTGTTTAGTTTTTAAGCCCTCGTTATTTGTCCGTTTGTCCTCTCATGTTTTTTTTGACTCGGGTTTTTGCCCAAATAAAGCCCTTCGTGTCCGTTCTCCCACTTACGCATGCTACAGGTACATTTTTAAACACATAATGTGTTTTCTAAACAGATTGTTGTGCTGAGAGGAAATCTGACCCAGACCTCGCTACCAGCCAGAAGACTCTGGAGTCATCAACATTTCTTTTTTGATCTTTGGCAGGCACAATGGAAAAAAAAAAACACAAGAGCAGGGGGTTCCGGGTGCCGGAGCAGCGAGCCGGAGTTATCCGAGCATGTGTGAGCTCTGCGGTAAATGATCCTCTCGCTCATGTGCACCACTTAAGCTGTAAACTTGGAAGAACACTCCGAAATAAAATTTAATATCAGCTCCTGAATAGCTGAAGCTGCTCTGGGCAGCGCACTCTGCTGAGTCAGGCTTCATCACAGAGAGTCACAGCAAGGCCTCGCACATCCTCACAGCAACACACAGCAATCTTCCATTAACACCTGCAGTGTTTATATTCAAGCTGCTGGACACAAAATAAACAGTCAAATCAATAGAGCAGGTGTTAATTCAATGCCGGGGGTTTTGTTGAAGTGGAGAAGGACGCTGAAGTTTCAACCTTACAACACGTCAGAGGAAGAATTCACACGAGACGAGTCAAGTAAAATTCCTCCGATGGTCAAATCAGGTTTCAGAGGGGAGTCTCGGGTTTGCTGGAAGTTTTAGAAAAGAAAAAGGTTTTTAATGGTGCCTGAGAGGACAAACGAAAAATCTCACGTCATTTTTTTAAAAATTAAGGATAGGGATGTTCTACTACGGCGTATTCAATCAGTTCCTGTTGTCGCTTACGTTATAGCAGCTACAAACACTCTTTCCCTCAGCAGACTCTCTTTATTATCTCTCTCTACCAAAAAATCTCCTCTGGTCCTGGACTGCAAACTCCTTCTATAAATGTTAAATCTCCTTGATGTAAAAAAAAAAAAAAAAAGTCACGGTTTTTTAACCTGCCCATGAAACACGAATGGGCTGTTGCTATGGAAACGATAACATATGAGAAGGAATGCACGATATAAAGCTTTGACAAGAAGCTGAACTGCCCGGACCGATCAGAGTCCAGAACTCAGCAGCTGGATCCTTCAGTCTAGAGGAAAGATAAGGATCCCGAAGTTTTCAAAGAACCTGTGAGAAACCCTTTATTCTACACAAGAAATGGATGAAGAGAAACATGGACAATTTTCTAAGCAGGTTCAAACCGATTCAGAAACAGAAATGTGGTGTACCACGAGTCGAGAAACAGTATCAGTGGTTAGCAATGTATCAAGGTACTGTACCAGTCTGGAACCATTCATTGCCACTGACCGATCCTCACCACCACTATCCATGTCACCTCCCAGAATAGCATCTTAAAAATCTAGGCACTTAATCCCTATCACTTATTTCTGCCTTAAATGGTAAGAGCAGGAACAGGCAGCGGCTGGCTAATTTTCATGTTTCCTGAAGAGTTTAGAGAAGCTCCCAATGTTCATCTCCCACACCGTTTAACACATTCCCAACTCTCCCAGTCTTACTGCGATCTTCCGTTTCTGGAAGTGTTATCCATGGGAAAACATGGGGAAGATAAACCTCTCCGAAGTTCTGTAAGGAACGTCCTCACGTAATCCTCGGAGCAGAAACAGAAGATGAAGAAGCTGTATGCAATTAACAGCAGAAACACGACACTTCGCACAGTTAATAAACACTTCGCTTAATAACATGACACTATGCTATGTTGGAGTTCGGGAATCCGGCTGTATAATTAGACCAGGCTGTGGAAATAAATACTGTCAAAGTGTTTTAAAGTTTTTATTATGAAAATTTATTATGAAAATTGGAATAAATCTGGAGCTTCTGGTCCTGCAGCCTAATCAGGCTAGCTGAACATCAGTGCGAGTTGCGACTGGTTCTCCGTAGCCTTCAAGTGTCCTGAAACTCTGACTAAGATGTTTCTAGTGTGGAGTTTTTTGGAGGAACCTAATTCCATCCACGCAGTAGAACAGGAAGAAGATTTCTCCCAGGTGGAGGTGGTGCTCTAGCTGCAGCTACTGTTATCTTCTCAGTTCTCTCTCAGTAACAAACACAAGATCTACGTGCCGTATATGGGCCGAGTTCAAGGTACAGAATGGTGACGGCTACGCAATCCGTGGTTCTGTCAGCCATCTCACCGCTACATGATGATGATGATGATAGAGTTCATGACCCAGCTGAATTCCCTCACACCTCTCCGCTCACAGATCTGGCCATGACTCCACCCAGAACCTGAGAACAAGCATGTGGGTGGATATCAGATGGATATTACAGAACATTATCAGATTAGATCTCAAATCCTCTACACACACCATGTACAGGCTGAAACTCCTGCTGACGGGACAATTACAAGCGTGACTGAATTAAACGAATCTGACATGTTCACACGTTTGCCTGGAGATCAGCTCAGGTCTGATTACTCCAGTACTTGGAAGGTAGATCAGTTCATTCACACTCAGAAACTCCAGAGTGAACCTGTGCACCTGCAGTTAGACACAACAGTACAGGAACATCAGGAGGATCTAGATCTTACGGTTTTGTAGAGACGTGCAGAACACAATAACAAATCCAAAAACACAAGGACGAATCAGATGGAGCGAAAAAGGTAGGTATAGATTTGGAATTGAATTCTTCCCTCTGATTGGACGAGACATCTGTCACTCAGGATCTACAGGAAGTAGGAAATTGTGTATCTATCTGTGTATTCTGCCTTCACTTTAAACCATAGTGCAACATTAAAATCTTTTAAAGAAAATAACAAACATATATATTTATCTTTATAAGAAAATGGAGTTCATTCAGCTCTACTGTGAGGAAGGACGTTCATATGGTCAGTGTGATGTTGGAGATACTGATAGTGTATCATGGAGTAAAGATTAGTTTGTGATCTCTAAAAACACACCAGGAATGTTCTGAAGACCAAACTATTCCAGATTAAAGGAGGTAAGGAGCGCTATAAGAGCAGAGCTGTGTTCATACACACACCAATGCACTTTCTACTGCTGCAGCTACTGCTGGACTTCCTGTAGGTCCTGAGTGACCCATGTCTCGTCCAATCAGAGGGAAGAATTCCATTCCACCTTTCCGCTTTGTCCGAATTGTCCTTGTGTTTTTGGATTTGTTATTGTGTAACTGATCTGTTATTTTGTTTTGCACTTCTCGGCCACCATAAGGAAACCTGAAGGACAACATTTTAGGATCATCTACATTTTGGAAAACAAAAATATTGCCCGTCTTTATCTGGACAGCGTTGAAATGGCTAATACAGTCTGTCCTTTTAAACTCAAGGCTGTGTTACTGATCTAACTATCCTGAAAAATAACATCAAATATTTTAGCAACATGTACGAAAAGATTTTCTCAGATTCATGCCAATTAGGTATAAGGGGCGGTGGTGGCTCAAGTGGTTAAGGTGCTGAGTCATTGACCAGAAGGTCGGGGTTTAAGCCCCAGCACTGCAAAGCTGCCACTGTTGGGCCCTTCAGCAAGGCCCCAAACCCACCCTGCTCCAGGGATGCTGTATCATGGCTCTCATGCTCTGACCTCAACCCCCAAGGATGGGATATGTGAAGAAAGAATTTCATGTTGCAGTGATGTATATGTGACAAATTAAGACAACTTAACGCTGGAAGGTGATTGGCTCAAACGGTCCCTCAGTGCTGGGTCTGTGGTCTGAAGTTTCATCAGTTTTCTGTTCACTACTTTACTTTCTGTCTTTCGATCAGGGTCCAATTTACTGTGTCATTCGTCTTTGGTAAGAGTTTGATCCTGGACATTAGCTTTGCGTTGCTAATCTGAAGCTGATTAAGACATTCACACTGATCCAGTTTGTCTTTAAAGACTGAAAGACTTCCTGGAGATCATTTTGCTTTTGATTTATAAGTGTTATTATGAAATGGATAAAAATAAAAAACACTGATCTGAGAAAATCATTCAATAAAAACCTGCTGTAATTATTCATATATATAAAAGATTTGTTTATATTTATATGTTCTATATTTTTTCCCTGTTACCCTAACCCTAACCCTAACCCATTCTATTGCTATTTTTATTGTAACTATTCCTCTGACCTTGACAAAACATTTCACTTTGTGTGTCAGTGTGTAGAGTTCTGACAAATCATCTGAATTTCACATCTTTAATAAAAATCTGAAGCCTTAGACGTGAAAGTCTTCAGTTTAACAGATCAGTGCGAGAGGAACCCTGAGGGACGCCACAGACAACAGGACAGTGTGTGTGTGTGTGTGTGTGTGTGTGTGTGTGTGCATGAAGCGATTTGCGTGTGAAGGTATGTGTGTGTGTGTGTGTGTGTGTGTGTTTGAACAGGGCTGAAACACTGTCTGTCAGCAGGATAAGAGGTAAAGCAGGACGGAGAGGATCCTGTAATACCAGGAGCTCAGGGCAAAACAGGAAGTATGTCACGGCAAACTGTCCTGAGCCTCCTAAAGAACATCAGCTTTGACTCCACAATAGCACAAAACCCTAATGTGCAGTAAATCTGACACCTGATTGTCACTGCAAACTGATTTCCTGGAGTTTTGTGATTAACATTGACCTAAAATTCAACAGACCACTCCATCACTTCCTGTCCATCCATCCTCAGATCCTCCACACCAGAAAGCAGAGCTCATTTCTGGTATCTATGTTTCTGCAGCTATAATCATGGCTGGTGTTTGCTTCTACACATCACGTACAGCTGAGTGTGAATGAGAAACACTTGCTGCTTTGATCCTGGTGTACATGTGTGCGTGACACTCGCACACACTGTCCTGTGTTTTTAATACACACAGTGAGCGTGACTTCGCGGGTCGCGTATCATCCTTGACATTAGGTTCATACGTGCATGTCGGCATGCGCGCTCCTGCTCGTGTTCACGCTCGTCCTCGTGCGTGAACACGATGCGCTTGGTGGCATCAGCCAGACCAGGAGGCCAGTGGAAAACCCTCTGTCCAGATGGATGGATATTTTTAGCCCTGGCTATTGTCATGGTCTGGAAGCCTGTGTAACCTGAGCGCTGCGCTCACAGATCGCTTGATAAATGAGTTGGCACACACCTTCACCAGCTGCCTGACCCACCGGTGCACCGTCCACCAAATCAGCTATCTGTTTCCTTACGCTTACTAACACCAAGAGACCACACTGAGCGCAGGAAGCATTAATGGAGACGTTTCTTCTCTGTAGCATGAAACAGGATACAAATATCATGCCAAAAAAATAAAATAAAAGAGCTTTTTCCGGTGGGGTGCGTGTCGTTACGCCTTCTCACGCCGAGCCGCGTCACCGGGCGAGATAACCTTACGCTAGATAATTTCCTCACTACAGCCTGAGGAACAACACCGAGACGACACACTCGCACAGGCACGGAGGTATTGGAAACTTTCCTCCTGTCCAGACAGAGAATATGAGAGTGGGACATTTCTAAGACGAGTGAAGGGATGGATTGGGTTTCAGTAAGCAGTCAGGCTCGTCCTGGCGTCCGGCCCAGAGACTTTCTCACAAGCTCCAAAACCCCTCTCGGGAAAAAGGCGAGTTTTTGATTTCAGCGTGAGAGCGCTCAAGAAAGAATCCGACACATGGCGAAGTGTGGCCTGAGTTAACTCTTTCACATACTCCGGGTTTTATTTTTACAGAAAACTGACCATAAGATAAATGTTTATCTTCATGAGACCGCTTTAGATTTTATGCAAACATCCATCAACACACTGGACCCAAAACCACACACACACAAAAACCCAGAGAAATTTAGACTCGATCAAATTATCTTTATTTAATTCAAACCACGGACAACAAAAACAACACAACAAAAAATTCTAGGATTTCGCCCAAAAACACTCGATTTTGCTGCGCCAACCCCCCCCACCCAAAATGTGTGACATGACTTGCAAGATTTTTGTTTGTTTAGGTAGAACTTCTTGAATTGGTGAAATCATAAGCACAGGGTTCTTGGTTTAGGCTCCTCCCAGTTTAAGCTCCTCCCAGTGAGACACGTCTGTAACGACTCTCTCTGAGAGCTGAACACGTGGGGTGACATCACACGACACGCCTCGACCTGAATCTACGGAAAATCTGCAAAAATTTGGAAACATTCCAAGCTCCTCTAAATCTAGCAGAGTTTGCTCAATGTTGTGCTCATTTCTGTGACGTTGAATTAAAAACCAGGATGTTTCTGTACTGAATAATGAGTCTGAAATATAAATCTTTATTAGAATAAATGAACTAGGTTTATAAAATAAATCAGTACCGAGAGCTTCTGGGACATTTTATTTAAGCCTGTCTCTGGCTCCCTCATGTCAGCCTCATAGCCCTGACCTCATCCTGTAATCATAAAGAGATAACGAGCGCGATGATGTCTGATAATCACACATCAGATCATTAGTCCTATAACAGGAAACACACATCACTGCGTTTACAGAGCAAGAGATATCTCACAGATGGAGGAAATAATTTTCTTCTTGATCTCCTTCAAGATACCTGATTAAAGTCTGACTCGTATGGAGAGCTTAGAATTTGAAGGTTTACGGCTTTGGGTGTTTTTGCCAAAAAGAACATTATACATAACTTTATATAGCTGTATTTCCACGATTAAAGGTTTTACATCAAAATATTAGTTAAAAGTTAAAGAACTACATTAGCTTCCATTAAAAATATAAATAAATTGGTTCAGCAGTTAAAAATGAATGATCACGTTTTGACCAATCAGAATCCAGAGGTGCTGTGATGTCATGCTGTATTGCATCATAACGAGGTTTAACAAAGAGTTAGAGAAACCTAATCAGCCGCATGACATCTACAGCTTTATCGAGAAAAAGACCCGATGAACCTCGTGAACCTCATCATCGCCTCTCCATGGTACCTCACCAATTAAACCTATAAACCCAAATCTATAACCTCGTTAAATCCTGCCTGCTAGCACACGCGGCTAATAAACAATGTGATCTTAATATCACGTCTCAGCTCTGCGCTCACAATACAAAAGTTACCACAATGTCATCCATTCATCATTAACGTTAGCTTCGAAAAGTTAGCTGAATGGATTAGCACACAGGGAGTGTAAATAAAACAGCGCAGTTAGTAATTACCAGATGCAGATTGTGACATCACAAACCTAAATGTAGCTCCGCCTCTGATCTTTATTTTACTCAAAAGGTCTGTTTTAAAATGTAAATTTAGCAGAGATTTATCACAGATATCAGGATCACTCAGAATCAGTCATATCAGTGACATCAAAGAACGTAAAAATGACATCTCGGCTTTTTTAGCTACTTCCAAATCCATCATGGAAACTACGGGTTTGTGCTGGTGATATAATTAGACCTGAATTACGAGTCTGAACAGATTTATGAAGGCACACATGCACAGCCTGAAGACAGCACACATGCCAAGGCTCCTGAATGATTGTATTAGCCAAGCAACATGAAACACTCAGATAGTACACGCTGTAAATCAGCTCTGACTCAGAGGAACGCTCCGGGGCTTGTCGCATAAATTGTCTAAATATCAGCACGTTATTTCTGCATCAGCTATAATTCTATACTCGCAGGGGTATTCCATGACCAGTACATGTTATCCTCATGCTACAGCAAGAAACACAGGGTTATTGTAGCCACAGGCTAGCCTAGCCTAGCTTAGCTAGCAACATTGACTCTAAATGTGTAGTAGCAAACACTTTTTAACACTAATATGTTTACCGAATAAAACAACTCTGCCAGATTGACTTTGTTGCTCTGATTTTGTTTAGGTTTGTTGACCAGTGTCTTTCATCACCGTATTAGTGACCGATCACAACGCAGCTGATTTACATATAACCACGCCCACACAACTCCATAAAAGGCAAAGAAAGTTCAGGGAGCAGCATCAGTGGGGTGCCATTACTTTTGTAACAGTTGATAGAATCTTACTTGTGTGTGTGTGTGTGTGTGTGTGTGTGTGTGTGTTTGGGTTCCGTCACTGAAATAAAGAAGTGAGAAACTTTTCTACAGTCTGGAGCTTCATGTTCATGTTCGAGTGTAACTTTACACAAACTCAGGAGAGAAATTTATTCTAAGCTCTCGGAGTTTTTACAGACTAACCCAACACCGCGGTGTAACGTGGCCGGTTCCTCCTCACGCGGACCCGCGGCCGCCTGCACGCTGCTTTATAGAACCTCAGACCCGCGCACCGGTGCACGCGCTACTCCAACCCCGGGTGTGTGTGTGTGTGTGTGTGTGCGCGGATTATAGTGTGTGTTGAGTAGCGGAGCGGCGGTGACACTGTGATGTAAGGATTTATTTAACAGACGCCTAAATTCTATTTCTGATGCAGGCTTAGAGAAGGTTTTATTGAGGTTCAGGTCCAGTGCTAGTCTCACTTTCTATCTCTGACCACTTCTCCTAAGCTTCTCGGTTCTGAGGGGATTTCCCCTGCTGACCGCTTACCTTCATCCACACTCACATTTTGGCTCTTTTCATTTTCCACCCATTATCAGTTTAGGAAGCGGGCCAGGCTCGGTACCGTTTCCATTTACCGAATCCTCCATGAAACGCCTGTAGGTGATTTAAATAAATGCACAGAAAGTCTTAAAAAATAAAACTTAAAAAAATGTTTTGAATTCAGTCAGCTAATTATTATGGTTGTATAATTGACCTGGCACGTGCTAAAATATAATTAATCAATTCCTTTATTTGTCTGTCTCCCTATCTGCCACTGTTTACAGATGAGCTGTCTCTCTCTCTCTCTCTCTCTCTCTCTCTCTCTCTCTCTCTCTGTTTAATAGTTTCCAATTGTGTTAAGCTACAGATCCATATACAGATTTCATCTTATTATACTATTCATAAATCTCCCTTCTCCAGTTACACACTGAGGGTCCAGTTACACTCACATGCCCCGCCCCAGAACCACATGTCCCCATTTCCCCATGTCTCCATGTCCCATCTCCACCCCAGTTTTCCAGAAGCACTCTCCAGTAAATGCTCCGTGTTCCTCCGAGGCCTCACATTTTATCAGTGCGGTCTGGAGGACAGGCCTGAGGATAGAAGTGTTTCCAGTATTAGCCACGTCCGTTACCCAGCAGACAGAAATAGTCTCATCACATGAAATCAATAAAGCCACTTACCACTGCTGGAGTCTGAGTCCATCCTTGGATTAGCACGTAGCGCTGCTGATATTGTTTCACTTCTGCATGACCTGGAAAAGCAGAATGGGATTTTAGAGAACTCTGAGAACCGAGTGGAACGTACTGACAGCTACGCGGCTATTTATTACCATCATTCTGTGAGAGACAGTTAATAAAACAACACATTGCTTTATTTTATTTAGAGCTTACACTTTATGACATGAAAAACAAAAAAATGTAATCCATAACATGCATGTTATGTCCATGTCTGAAATCCACAATGAGACACTGTCACATGCTCACTAGAACCCACAGGACACACATGCAGAACCATTACCCAGTCTGTTAAGATTAAGATTTTTAGCTAGTCTGAAGAAAGCTGGATTATTTATATATATATATATATATATATATATATATACACACGTTTTGGGACACGTTTTGGGACACCCCTCATTGAGTTCAGGTGTTGTTTTTCAGGGGTTGGGCTCGGCCCCTTAGTTCCAGTGAAAGGAACTCTTAATGCTTCAGCTTCATACCAAGACATTTTGGACAATTTCATGCTCTTTGTGGGAACAGTTTGGGGATGACCCCTTCCTGTTCCAACATGACTGCACACCAGTGACCAAAACAAGGTCCATAAAGACATGGATGAGTGAGTTTGGTGTGGAGGAACTTGACTGGCCTGCACAGAGTCCTGACCTCAACCCCATAGAACACCTTTAGGATGAATTAGAGTGGAGACTGTGAGCCAGACCTTCTCGTCCAACATCAGTATCTGACCTCACAAATGTGCTTCTAGAGGAACGGTCAAAAATTCCCATAAACACACTCCTAAACCTTGTGGAAAGTCTTCCCAGAAGAGTTGAAGCTGTTATAGCTGTAAAGGGCGGGACAACTCCATATTACATTCATGTGCATGGAAAGGTAGATGTCCCAAAACTATATATATATATATATATACGTAAATTCAAATTCAAATTTTATTTGTCACATACGAAATCATACACAGTACGACATGTAGTGAAATGCTTTTTACGACTGTCTTACATAAAAGAGGAAAGAGTAAAAAAAGAAAATGTGTGGACATGAAGAGATAGGGGATATAGTTAAGAAGTATAGGGAAAAATAGAGAAAAAAAATTAAAATGGTAAACTTGAAAATCAACTGTCAGATATGCATATGCAAATATATGTCTATGTATGTATATATAACAAATATAAAAGTGTAAAAATATAAAAGCAAAAATAAAAAATATATATGTATATATATATAGTACAATATAGTATATGTATAGTATATGTGAAAAATAAAACAATATAAATAAATATATTTGTAGACTCTATAATGTACAGAAGATACAGTATATGAATATATGTAGATAAAATGGACAACATTGAAATGGTGTTGCAAAAGAGTATAGTATGTACAGTGTGCATATGTAAGATAAATATATAAATATATTGTAGAAGTGTATATAAGGCAAAATATAATGTCCAGTTTAACAGGGAGTAAAGTGACAGTGCAGTGTGCACACAAAGATGTACAGAGAAGATGTACAGTGAGTGTTATTGTGTGTACAGAGTAGTGCAGAGTACAAAGTAGTGCAATATTAGCATGTGCAACAATCAGCTGATGTAGAATGTTATGTTATGTTGTGTGGGGGTAAGACCAGAGAGTCCAGATCCTAGGTGTTCTGGTTGAGGGCCCGAATGGCCTGCGGGAAGAAGCTCCTCCTCATTCTCTCTGTGTTCGCCTTCAAGGAACGGAAACGTTTCCCTGACCTCAACAGAGAGAAGAGTCCATTGTTGGGATGACTGAGGTCCTTCATAATCTTCCTGGCTTTGGTCCAGCACCGCTTGCTGTATATGGTGTCCAGGTCAGGAAGCTTGGTGCGGATGGTGCGCTCAGCCGATCACACCACCCTCTGGAGAGCTTGCGTGTCCTGTTTGGTGCTGTTCCCAAACCAGGCTGTGATACTTCCCATCAGGATGCTCTCAATGGTGCAGGTGTAGAATGTCTTTAGCACCTTTGAGGGCAGTTTAAAGTCCTTCAGGTGTCTGAGATGATAAAGACGCTGCTGGGCCTTCTTCACCAGCGTGTTAACGTGACAGGACCATGTCAGGTCCTGCGTGATGTAGATACCTAGGTATCGGAAACTGTCCACTCTCTCCACTGGGGTCCCGTTGATGGTGAGGGGCCGGTAATTCCTCTCCTGCTTTGTGCTAAAGTCCACTATCAGCTCCTTAGTCTTGCTGACGTTCAGGAGGAGATTGTTGACCTGGCACCATGTCTCCAGGTTTTAAATTTTTTAATCTCCTCTAGGTAGGCCGTCTTATCGTTGTTGGAGATCAGGCCCACCACCACAGTATCGTCGGCAAACTTCACAATGTTGGTGGAGCGGGAAGTGGCCACACAGTCAAAAGTGTACAGAGAGTACAGCATGGGGCTCAGAACACAACCCTGGGGGGCTCCAGTGCTGAGGGTGAGTGAGGGTGAGACATGGTTGCCCACCCGTACTGCCTGAGGTCTGTCTCTCAGGAAGTTGGAGATCCACCGACACAGGGATGGGCTAAGGCCCAGGATCTCCAACTTAGTGGTGAGTATGGAGGGAATTATGGTGTTAACGCTGAACTGTAGTTGACAAACAGCATTTTGACATAATTCCCCTTCCTGCTGTCCAGATGGCTCAGGGCTGCATGATGGAGGTGCGCGATGGCGTCCTCTGTAGATCGGTTGGGACGGTACGCGAACTGTAGTGGGTATATATATATATATATGTATACCTCAAGACACTATTCATGATAACACTGAATATTTAAAATTCAGTGTTATCATGAATAGTGTCTTGAGGTTGGTGTCTTTATAAAATGCCTTTAAGTGTTTCTGTGAAGCGCGTGTGTCTTTTCAGTACAATTCTTCTACTGCCATCTAGTGTCTAAGACATGAAAGCACTTATTTACATTTTAAATGAGTCTAGACTCACAATTACACACTTCACTAAATATAAATGAATCTAAAGAACCCTAAAAAAAATCCCGTTATCTGATCTGCATATTCAAATAGGCGTTGTTACGTCTCCATGGTAACACGCAAATAGTACTTTTAAAAGTAAAGAAAGAACGGAGACAAAAACGGACAGAAACGCTTAAAGAGGAAAAGGCAGGCTTTTATGTACAATTTTATGTTTGTGTACATCTGCGTCACAGATTAAGGTCAGAAGCCTAAAATATTATTATTATGATTTCAGTTAAACAGGGTTGTTTAGATCGATCATTTTAAATATGATTAATAATCATTAGGGCTGTCAGAATTAAAGCGTTATTAATGCGTTAACGCAAATTCATTTTAACGGCACTAATTTTATTAACGCGCGATTAACACAGCGCGCATTTTCTTTTTGACCCTCGGCCTTGTCCGTAGTTTGGGAAATGGGAGATGCAGCAGCAAGTCGCAATTGAGAAAGAAGAACGTCTTCTTTATATATAAAACGATGTCTGATGTTTCTGTCGACGAGACAAAAGTCTGCATTTATTGTGGATGTGAATGAAGTTCTCACCGCAGCACCTCGAGTTTAAAATATCACTTGATGGTGAAGCATACAGCTGATACAGAGAGCTCTCCTGCCCCTCTCCTGCCCCTCTCCTGCCCCTCGCCAAAGGCAGACAACACTAGATTCCTTTCAGTGTTTAATAGTCACGAACAAGTTATTTGAAAAACATGTCAAATATGCTCTATATTTAAGGTGGTTTCAGTAATAAATGTACACTTTGCATGTTTAGAAGAAGTGATCTGAAAATGTTAACAGGTTTGTGTCAGTAAATCGCTCAGTGCGAAGACAGAAGTCACTGTTTTCTATGTTCTTTTTTTCATATGTTTAATAGACATGAGCAAGAAAAATATCTATGATCTTTGAAACATGTCTAGTCTCCATGCTCTATGCTGAATATGGTTTCACTAATAATAAACAACATACATTTCAATATTTGTCCATGCCCATGTTGGTTAGAGTGTTAAAAACTAAAAAAGTATTAATTTAAGGTACATTTAGAATGGATAAAAATGTGTGATTAAGTTGCGATTAATCGCGAGTCAACTCATGACAATCATGCGATTAATCATGATTAAATATTTTAATCGATTGACAGCCCTAATAATAATAATAATAATAATAATAATAATAGTAATAATAAATTCTTAAGTTATTCAGGAAAATCAGGATCTGTATGAAACACACTCCTACTAAAAAAACAAAACATTTCACACACACTTCTGAATGGTTTGTAAAAGATAAAGCACTGTGTAATGCTTTTGAATCTCTGATTTAACCGATTTAATTTGGGAATCGATTGGAAGTCGATTCCAAGAGTCGATTCCATACAATATAAACTTAAGGAATAAAACACCCTGTGAGGTGCTGTTACAGGAAAGTAATCCATGACAGGGTGGTGTTACAACCCAAAAGCTGATTATTTTCCTGTAACATCAGGTTCTTTATTCCTCTTTATACAGCAGTTTGTGGTGAAAATTTAAGCGTAAATTGAGAATTGAAAATGTTTGTGTAAATGTTTTACTTTTTTAATGTTTTGTGTAAACTGCGCTTGCTCACGATCTATGTAACGTCTCCTTACAGAAAACTTCACCACAGCAACCATGACACACATTTTGGTTTAAAGTCCAAGTCCCTGTGTTTCTGTTTATAACAGAAATTAACCTCATTATTTGAAATTCCAGGTCAGATCTTCTCCTGGTCACACTGCTGTAGAGAGAAAGTGCACAGTTACCTGTTGATAGGAAAAGCAGAATGTTTGTGGATATCACAGACTTCTCGTCATCTTCGAGTGGCAGTTCCGACAGTCCAGAGGGGATCAATAAATGGTCCATGTCGCAGCCGAACACAAGCCAGGTTCCTATTAGCATTCCGAGCAGCATAGAGGATCTTCTCAGCACGAGACTGAGTCCAGGACAGCTCCAGGCCAACTACCAAAAACTAGATCTCCTCAAGAAGTCTTCCTTCTACATCGTGTTGGTGCGTCATGATGGCCGCCAGCCAGACAATGAGCACTACATCTCCAACTCCACCATCTTACAACACATTGACATACCAAAGTTCAATTGTGTGAAGGTGGATGGGAGGAGCCAGGTGAAGCTCAAGCTGGAGCTGCTTGAGATGCTACATGATGAGCTATTCAGGGGTCAACAGGAGCTGGAGAACATCTTGGCTGAAGCAGGTGGCACATCTCTCGAGCTCAGAGAAGTTGAGCTCCGTGAGAAGGTCTTCAGGCTCCATCAGGTGGCTGAAGAGTTTGATGCGGTGATGATTCCTGGGAGGCTTTCTATTAAACACAGCCTGCTCCGTGAGCTGGAAAGGAAAAGGCTGCCAAGGTTCCATCTGGTGCTGGAGGCCGAGCAGCCGTTGCTATTTAACAGAGAGGAAACCCAAGCCTTCTGTGATTCGGTGGTTCTTCACTGGTACATCCCTGAACAGGAGCAGCACGACCCGGGTGTGAAATTCGAAGTCTCTTACAAAATCCTCAATCCGACAGACATGGCAGAAGCTAGACAGTTCGGCTGGATGTCCTGCTCAGGCTACAACATTAATCTCAACAATCTGGTGCCAGAGCGCAGCTACCAGTTCAGCGTGAAGAGACTAGAGACCTTCGGGTTGGTTTACGAGGTCTGGAATGACACCATCGTCCTCACAACCACCTCACAGCACACCGGCATGTAGCTACGAACCTTCTTTATCCTACAGATATGTACTATTACAGTCCTCTCACTTATCTCTGTTATATATCTCATTATATATCAGAAAAAAATAAACTGACTTTTCTATTCTACTCTACTATTCTTCAGTCTGACCTGAGAACTGTTCTTAATCACTGCCATCACAAACACACTTTTCCCTACGTAGGCCACACCAACACCATGAACATGGACCTGTCCCAAATTACACACCCTACTCACTTCATCAACATTACTTCACCCAACTACCATAAACAACTTCAACAACTTCACACCATTACCATGAACCGTAGCCGTGTTACGTTCACTCTGTGTGGTCGTGTCCCAAATGACATTCCATACATATTACACACAAACCATACAAACATCTCAGCATTATGGTTCACTATGAACGTGTCCCAAATGACACATTCTGTTCATGTTCTAGGCCACAAGACCATCACAAAGGTCTCAGCACATCATGCTGTAGTGTGGTTATGTCCTGAATCACACACACTGTTCACTATGTAGGGCACATATGTAGGTTACACTCCCTATTCAGTATACAGACTATCAAAGTGCACTACATGAGGAGGTCTGAGAGGAAGAACTTTCTGAGACAAAAGGAAAAGTCCTGGCAGAGAAAAGGGAAAAAAAATGCAAAATATTATTTATAGTTGGTTTCTGAAAATCTGGAGGTTCAGATATTTCTAAATCAAAAGAAAGAATCTGATTTATTATGACATTTATATTAACCTCAGCAGTGGTCTGTGGCCAATTTCCTCATTTACAAACAGCCTCAGAGACAGAACTGAGACCCACAAACACAGTTTCTTTCCTTTTTATTTATTTATTTATTTATTTATTTATTTATTTATTTATTTATTTTTTCTACAAATTTCAATGTTCCACACTGCAACTTTTCACTCAGCCCCTTTAACAATAATGCTTTATAAACATTTCAAAAAACAGAATAAAAAACAGGTTTAAACCCATAATAATAAAAAAGAAGAATCTGTAACTCCATCTAGGAAGCTACAAGTGGTCCCAGATTTATTTGGTCACATGTGCATGAATAAAATCAATATATTTTTGATAATAAAACAACAAGCTTTTAAAGCAGCAGTTCTTAAACTGAACACAGGGGGCGCTGATGAGAGCGAATAAAAAGAGGTGTATGTGTTATTACTTTTACATTTCCTTTAACAGTCAGAGGTAAAGCTGCTAACTGTTTGTTTTTTCGGTCATCTGCAGGACAGAGGAGTTCACACTTGGTGTTTTCCCCCCTTATTAACTAAAAGAGAGAGAATAAAGCGAGGCTGCTGAGCCAGCGACAGTTTATAGCTGCTATAATGGAAGTAAGAACAGAAACTCACTTGTTTCATGGAACATCTGCATTATTTTATAACCACATCTGCTCCCAGAAGACACATGATTCTCAAAGTCTTGCTGATGTAGCTAATGAACGTTTACACACACGTTAGATCGTTAGAATAAAAATGGCTCTACAGCCAGGATCTTGTTCTTCCAGAGCTGTTTGGATAAGAGCAGCTGTGACGGCAGACACACGACTTGATCATCATGACAGTGTGTTGAACGAGGCGTCGTCGCAGGCAGCGGAAGGTGACCAGGGTGGTCTTGGTGCGCTTGGGGCTGCAGCAGCGTCCGTCAGAACATGATCCGCAGAACAGCGGCCTGTAGGAGCGAGAGCTGTAGCAGCCGTGATGCTTGAAGCGGACTGGTACGGCTGAGCGGTAACTGCTCTCACACACACCCGGCTTCTGGAACTGAGGATCCCAAAACACAGTAAAATACCAAACACACACAATGAGTGGAGTAGGACAACATGCTAATCCTGCTAAACACAACGAAAAAATACTCAGACCAAGATGTTTAATAGAATTTGTAGCATGAACTGTGGCACAAATTTCATTTCAAGTTTTAATTCCCAGAGATGAATATACCTTGATTTCTATATTCCCTGAGCTCTAGATCCCCAGATTTCTAGATTCCCCGAGCTCTAGATTCACAAATTTCTATATTCCCTGAGCTCTAGATTCCTAGATTTCTAGATTCCAGGTCCCTATATACACCGAGCTCTAGATTCTCAGATTTCAATATTCCCTGAGCTCTAGATTCCCAGACTTCTCGATTCCCTGAGCTCTAGATTCCAGGACCATATATACACTGATGTCTAGATTCCCAAATTTCTAGATTCCCTGAGCTCTAGATTCCCAGATTTCTAGATTCCCTGAGTTCTAGATTCCCTGAGTTCTAGATTCCCTGAGTTCTAGATTCCCAGATTTCTAGATTCCCTGAGCTCTAGATTCCCCGAGTTCTACATTCCCAGATTTCTAGATTCCCTGAGCTCTAGATCCCCAGATTTCTAGATTCCCTGAGCTCTAGATTCCAGGACCCTATATACCCTGAGCTCTAGATTCCCAGATTTCTAGATTCCCCAAACTCTAGATTCCAGGACCCTATATACCCTGAGCTCTAGATTCCCAGATTTCTAGATTCCCTGAGCTCTAGATTCCCAGACTTCTATATTCACCGAGATCTAGATTCCAGGACCATATATATACCCCAATGTCTAGATTCCCAGAGCTCTAGATTCCCATATTTTTAGATTCCCTGAGCTCTAGATCCCCAGGTTTATAGATTCCCCGAGCTCTAGATTCCAGGACGCTATATAACCTGAGGTCTAGATTCCCAGATTTCTAGATTCCCAGAGCTCTAGATTCCCACATTTCTAGATTCCTTGAGCTCTATATCCCCAGATTTCTAGATTCTCCAACTTCTAGATTCCAGGACCCTATATACCCTGAGCTCTAGATTCCAGGATGCTATACACCCTGAGGTCTAGATTTCCAGATTTTTATATTACCGTATCTCTACATTCCGTGATTTATAGTTTTCCTGAGCCCTAGATCCCCAGATTTCTAGTCTCCCTGAGCTCTAGATTCCAGGACCCTATATACCCCGAGCTCTAGATTCCCAGATATTTATATTGCCTAAGCTCTAGATTCCCAGATTTTTATATTCCCAGAGCTCTAGATTCCCAGGTTTGTACATTCCCTAAGCTCCAGATTCCCAGATTTCTAGATTCCCCGAGCTCTATATTCCAGGACCCTATATACCCCGATGTCTAGATTCCAGGATTTCTAGATTTCCTGAGCTCTAGATTCCCAGATTTCTAGATTCCCAGACTTCTATATCCCCAGATTTCTAGATTCCCAGAGCTCTAGATTCCAAGACCTTATATACCCCAAGCTCTAGATTCCCAGACTTCTATATTCCCCAAGCTGTAGATTCCAGGACCATATATACCACAATGTCTAGATTCCCAGATTTCTAGATTCCCTGAGCTATAGATTCCCAGATTTCTAGATTCCCTGAGCTCTAGATTCCCAGATTTCTAGATTCCCCGGGCTCTAGATTCCCAGATTTCTAGATTCCCCAAGCTCTAGATTCCCAGATTTCTAGATTCCCTGAGCTCTAGATTCCCAGATTTCTAGATTCCCCAAGCTCTAGATTCCCAGATTTCTAGATTCCCCAAGCTCTAGATTTCCAGATTTCTATATTCCCAGAGCGCTAGATTCCCAGGGTTCTACACTACCAGGGTTCTATTCTCTAACCCTAACCCAAGTAATATTAGTTAGTTGATTAGAAACATAACAATACTTTAACAACACTAAACATTTCTATTAATGAACATGTTATTTCCGATATTCCAGATTACCAGCACTGCAGTGACTCACCGCCATAGCTCTGGCGGTCTGTCCCGGGGCACAGGGTCTGACCATGCACAAGCGTGTGAGAGTTTCCGGTTGGCAAGCCGAGTTCCTGTTTGAGACTCGTGTGGACACACCTGGACCACAGCTGTGTGAACACTCGCTCCACTTGCTGCTCTGCTCGATGCAGTTGGACCCCGAGACTCCGTCCCCATTTGGCGCCGACGTGTCCTGCCAGGACCTCACGGCTTGCTCCACTGCCACGACAGCAAACATCTTTACAGCTTTACATTCTGTTTTACATTCTTCTGACTAAAAATGGAACAATGTTTAACAAAAAAAAATGTGTTTTTGGCTGAGTGTCTGTAAAGCAGAGACGACTCGCAGATCATCCTGGGATTCGAGATGAAATAAAGCTGATGATTAAAAAACATCTGAGTTACACCATCATCTCCCAGCAGGAGCAGGGCTGAGGATGGGAGGAGCTTTGGCTGATGTTCAGCAAATAAATAGGAAATTCTGTAAATCAGACTGTGTTACTGTTGTTGAATAACAAACGGAAGCGGAGCTACTGTTCCCTCAACAAAGTTGATTATTTTTCTATAACAGCACCCCCCTGAGTGTATTGTCCTTCTTATACAACATCAGTTTATTAACAATTACAATTTCTAATTTATTACCGAACTTAAAGTTCCAGCTTTACCTCTGACTGTTACACAGCTCTAACACTGAAGATTTCTTTCCATACCTGATACAGAAACTTTTATTTTCGTTTGCAGAATGAATGAGGTTGACTGAACACAGTGTTGTGTGTGGTAATATTTAAGGAAATGAAAGTATGTCGCCTTCTACGTGATAAAAGCATCTGGTTTTAGATGGAGGTCAGAGTAACTGACCCTCTTCATCATCCAGAGAAACCGCAGTGGAATGAAACTTACATTAAATTTAGTTCTTGTTAGCTGCAGCAGCTTCAAAGCTCTGTGGAAGACCTCACTACACAGCGATCACACGCGATGTGTATTCTGAAGAGCTGACCTGTTCTCTGGGACAGGTGAACAGTGCAGGAGAATTAAAGTGGGACTCAGTGTGTTGATTCCTGATTTAACTAAAGTAACCGAGAGTTTAAATAAAACCCAATGCTCTGAAGTTATTCAGGATCTCCTCAGAGCCGCTCCGTTCCACCGGCTTAGAGTTATATAATACACAGAACCTCTCGTGTTTGAATACCTGCAGTGTTTTCCAGCACGATGCTGTTTCCTGCGCCGTCACACACCCACTTCCGGCAGCAGTGGCCTGGCACGTGCACCAGTCTCGGGTGTGGGCAGTCGGGTGTGTTCAGATGCTCGGTACACAGATGGACGCATGTGACTCCGCCGCCCTCACAGCGGCACAGCTGCATGCACGAGGGCGTGAACGACTGACCCTCCTCATACCTCCTGCCCAAATGCTCGCAGCCGAGCGTGCTTCGCCCTGGAGACCCGACAAGAGGAGACTTCAATCACTCTTATAATAAACTACAGAACAGTTTGGGCCGTTTTTTTGACCAAGAAAATTATTGAAACAAACTAATGTTTTTAAACACATTTAACACACTCTACTCTGTTACACACTCTACACAATCTGTTACACACTCTACACAATCTGTTACACACTTTACTCTGTTACACACTCTACACAATCTGTTACACATTCTACACAATCTGTTACACACTCTACACAATCTGTTACACACTCTACACAATCTGTTACACACTCTACTCTGTTACACACTCTACACAATCTGTTACACACTCTACACAATCTGTTACACACTCTACTCTGTTACACACTCTACTCTGTTACACACTCTACTCTGTTACACACTCTACACAATCTGTTACACATTCTACACAATCTGTTACACACTCTACTCTGTTACACACTCTACACAATCTGTTACACACTGTACTCTGTTACACACTCTACACAATCTGTTACACACTCTACTCTGTTACACACTCTACACAATCTGTTACACACTCTACTCTGTTACACACTCTACACAATCTGTTACACACTCTACACAATCTGTTACACACTCTACACAATCTGTTACACACTCTACTCTGTTACACACTCTACACAATCTGTTACACACTCTACACAATCTGTTACACACTCTACTCTGTTACACACTCTACACAATCTGTTACACACTCTACACAATCTGTTACACACTCTACTCTGTTACACACTCTACACAATCTGTTACACACTCTACACAATCTGTTACACACTCTACACAATCTATTACACACTCTACACAATCTGTTACACACTCTACTCTGTTACACACTCTACACAATCTGTTACACACTCTACACAATCTGTTACACACTCTACACAATCTGTTACACACTCTACACAATCTGTTACACACTCTACTCTGTTACACACTCTACACAATCTGTTACACACTCTACACAATCTGTTACACACTCTACACAATCTGTTACACACTCTACTCTGTTACACACTCTACTCTGTTACACACTCTACACAATCTGTTACACACTCTACACAATCTGTTACACACTCTACACAATCTGTTACACACTCTACACAATCTGTTACACACTCTACTCTGTTACACACTCTACACAATCTGTTACACACTCTACTCTGTTACACACTCTACACAATCTGTTACACACTCTACACAATCTGTTACACACTCTACTCTGTTACACACTCTACACAATCTGTTACACACTCTACACAATCTGTTACACACTCTACACAATCTGTTACACACTCTACTCTGTTACACACTCTACACAATCTGTTACACACTCTACACAATCTGTTACACACTCTACACAATCTGTTACACACTCTACTCTGTTACACACTCTACACAATCTGTTACACATTCTACACAATCTGTTACACACTCTACACAATCTGTTACACACTCTACACAATCTGTTACACACTCTACTCTGTTACACACTCTACACAATCTGTTACACACTCTACACAATCTGTTACACACTCTACACAATCTGTTACACACTCTACTCTGTTACACACTCTACACAATCTGTTACACACTGTACTCTGTTACACACTCTACACAATCTGTTACACACTCTACTCTGTTACACACTCTACACAATCTGTTACACACTCTACTCTGTTACACACTCTACACAATCTGTTACACACTCTACTCTGTTACACACTCTACACAATCTGTTACACACTCTACACAATCTGTTACACACTCTACACAATCTGTTACACACTCTACTCTGTTACACACTCTACACAATCTGTTACACACTCTACACAATCTGTTACACACTCTACTCTGTTACACACTCTACACAATCTGTTACACACTCTACACAATCTGTTACACACTCTACACAATCTGTTACACACGCTACTCTGTTACACACTCTACACAATCTGTTACACACTCTACTCTGTTACACACTCTACTCTGTTACACACTCTACACAATCTGTTACACACTCTACTCTGTTACACACTCTACACAAGCTGTTACACACTCTACACAAGCTGTTACACACTCTACACAATCTGTTACACACTCTACTCTGTTACACACTCTACACAATCTATTACACACTCTACACAATCTGTTACACACTCTACACAATCTATTACACACTCTACACAATCTGTTACATACTCTACACAATCTGTTACACACTCTTCTCTGTTACACACTCTACACAATCTGTTACACACTCTAGTCTGTTACACACTCTACACAATCTGTTACACACTCTACACAATCTGTTACACACTCTTCTCTGTTACACACTCTACTCTGTTACACACTCTACACAATCTGTTACACACTCTACACAATCTGTTACACACTCTTCTCTGTTACACACTCTAGTCTGTTACACACTCTACACAATCTGTTACACACTCTTCTCTGTTACACACTCTACACAATCTGTTACACACTCTACTCTGTTACACACTCTACACAATCTGTTACACACTCTACACAATCTGTTACACACTCTTCTCTGTTACACACTCTACACAATCTGTTACACACTCTAGTCTGTTACACACTCTACACAATCTGTTACACTCTCTACTCTGTTACACACTCCACTGTTACACACTCTACTCTGTTACACACTCCACTGTTACACACTCTACTCTGTTACACACTCTACTGTTACACACTCTACTCTGTTACACACTCCACTGTTACACTCTCTACTCTGTTACACACTCCACTGTTACACACTCTACTCTGTTACACACTCCACTGTTACACACTCTACTCTGTTACACACTCCACTGTTACACACTCTACTCTGTTACACACTCCACTGTTACACACTCTACTGTTACACACTCTACTGTTACACACTCTACTCTGTTACACACTCCACTGTTACACACTCTACTCTGTTACACACTCCACTGTTACACTCTCTACTCTGTTACACACTCCACTGTTACACTCTCTACTCTGTTACACACTCCACTGTTACACACTCTACTCTGTTACACACTCCACTGTTACACACTCTTCTCTGTTACACACTCCACTGTTACACACTCTACTCTGTTACACACTCCACTGTTACACACTCTACGCTGTTACACACTCCACTGTTACACACTCTACACTGTTACACACTCCACTGTTACACACTCCACTGTTACACACTCTACTCTGTTACACACTCCACTGTTACACACTCTACTGTTACACACTCTACTCTGTTACACACTCCACTGTTACACACTCTACTGTTACACACTCCACTGTTACACACTCTACGCTGTTACACACTCCACTGTTACACACTCTACTGTTACATACTCTACGCTGTTACACACTCCACTGTTACACACTCTACTGTTACACACTCTACTCTGTTACACACTCCACTGTTACACACTCTACACTGTTACACACTCTACTGTTACACACTCTACTCTGTTACACACTCCACTGTTACACACTCTACTGTTACACACTCCACTGTTACACACTCCACTGTTACACACTCTACTGTTACACACTCTACTGTTACACACTCTACTGTTACACACTCCACTGTTACACACTCTACGCTGTTACACACTCCACTGTTACACACTCTACTGTTACACACTCTACTGTTACACACTCCACTGTTACACACTCCACTGTTACACACTCTACTGTTACACACTCTACTCTGTTACACACTCCACTGTTACACACTCTACTCTGTTACACACTCCACTGTTACACACTCTACTCTGTTACACACTCCACTGTTACACACTCTACTCTGTTACACACTCCACTGTTACACACTCTACTCTGTTACACACTCCACTGTTACACTCTCTACTCTGTTACACACTCCACTGTTACACACTCTACTCTGTTACACACTCCACTGTTACACACTCTACTCTGTTACACACTCCACTGTTACACACTCTACTCTGTTACACACTCCACTGTTACACACTCTACTCTGTTACACACTCTACGCTGTTACACACTCCACTGTTACACACTCTACTCTGTTACACACTCCACTGTTACACACTCTACTCTGTTACACACTCCACTGTTACACACTCTACTGTTACACACTCTACTCTGTTACACACTCCACTGTTACACACTCCACTGTTACACACTCTACTCTGTTACACACTCCACTGTTACACTCTCTACTCTGTTACACACTCCACTGTTACACACTCTACTGTTACACACTCTTCTCTGTTACACACTCCACTGTTACACACTCTACTCTGTTACACACTCCACTGTTACACACTCTACTCTGTTACACACTCCACTGTTACACACTCTACTCTGTTACACACTCTACTCTGTTACACACTCTACTGTTACACACTCCACTGTTACACACTCTACTCTGTTACACACTCCACTGTTACACACTCTACTCTGTTACACACTCCACTGTTACACTCTCTACTCTGTTACACACTCCACTGTTACACACTCTACTCTGTTACACACTCCACTGTTACACACTCTACACTGTTACACACTCCACTGTTACACACTCCACTGTTACACACTCTACTCTGTTACACACTCCACTGTTACACACTCTACTGTTACACACTCTACTCTGTTACACACTCCACTGTTACACACTCTACTGTTACACACTCCACTGTTACACACTCTACGCTGTTACACACTCCACTGTTACACACTCTACTGTTACATACTCTACGCTGTTACACACTCCACTGTTACACACTCTACTGTTACACACTCTACTCTGTTACACACTCCACTGTTACACACTCTACACTGTTACACACTCTACTGTTACACACTCTACTCTGTTACACACTCCACTGTTACACACTCTACTGTTACACACTCCACTGTTACACACTCCACTGTTACACACTCTACTGTTACACACTCTACTGTTACACACTCTACTGTTACACACTCCACTGTTACACACTCTACGCTGTTACACACTCCACTGTTACACACTCTACTGTTACACACTCTACTGTTACACACTCCACTGTTACACACTCCACTGTTACACACTCTACTGTTACACACTCTACTCTGTTACACACTCCACTGTTACACACTCTACTCTGTTACACACTCCACTGTTACACACTCTACTCTGTTACACACTCCACTGTTACACTCTCTACTCTGTTACACACTCCACTGTTACACACTCTACTCTGTTACACACTCCACTGTTACACTCTCTACTCTGTTACACACTCCACTGTTACACACTCTACTCTGTTACACACTCCACTGTTACACACTCTACTCTGTTACACACTCCACTGTTACACACTCTACTCTGTTACACACTCCACTGTTACACACTCTACTCTGTTACACACTCTACGCTGTTACACACTCCACTGTTACACACTCTACTCTGTTACACACTCCACTGTTACACACTCTACTCTGTTACACACTCCACTGTTACACACTCTACTGTTACACACTCTACTCTGTTACACACTCCACTGTTACACACTCCACTGTTACACACTCTACTCTGTTACACACTCCACTGTTACACTCTCTACTCTGTTACACACTCCACTGTTACACACTCTACTGTTACACACTCTTCTCTGTTACACACTCCACTGTTACACACTCTACTCTGTTACACACTCCACTGTTACACACTCTACTCTGTTACACACTCCACTGTTACACACTCTACTCTGTTACACACTCTACTCTGTTACACACTCTACTGTTACACACTCCACTGTTACACACTCTACTCTGTTACACACTCCACTGTTACACACTCTACTCTGTTACACACTCCACTGTTACACTCTCTACTCTGTTACACACTCCACTGTTACACACTCTACTCTGTTACACACTCCACTGTTACACTCTCTACTCTGTTACACACTCCACTGTTACACACTCTACTCTGTTACACACTCCACTGTTACACACTCTACTCTGTTACACACTCCACTGTTACACTCTCTACTCTGTTACACACTCCACTGTTACACACTCTACTCTGTTACACACTCCACTGTTACACACTCTACTCTGTTACACACTCCACTGTTACACACTCTACTCTGTTACACACTCCACTGTTACACACTCTACGCTGTTACACACTCCACTGTTACACACTCTACGCTGTTACACACTCCACTGTTACACACTCTACGCTGTTACACACTCTACTGTTACACACTCTACTCTGTTACACACTCTACTCTGTTACACACTCCACCCTGTTACTGTTGAATGTGAAAAATAAAACCTAAGCATGTGTAATAATATATTATTTATAATCATGAAGAAGTTTATTTTAGGAATTTGAAATCCGCTTATCCCGGGCATATTCCCAGCACTTACGCACACACTCGCCTGGTCCGTCTGGGAAACTGGCACTGTAATCACACTCCAAACCACGCTGAGCTTCACACACCTCTATTTCAGAGCAGAGTTCACCTTCTTGTCGTGCACAGATCTGACAGCAGCGACACCCGTCCAGGACCAGAGGAACCCCGCGGGGGCAAGTCGGGGGCAGAAATGGACACTGGCATGGACCTGAGCACAGCTGACATGTGACCTTAAAAACAGCGTGACATGTAACATGACTTTATTCTATTAAATACAGCATGGGATTTATTAAACAGGAGATCAGCATTGATCTGACAGTCTTATTTTTTATTTTCTGACCACGCCCACTCACTCATACAGATTATTTTGATTCGTATCTGATGAACTTAGCATTATATACAGTGTTGTGCATAAGTTTTGACCACCTTGAAATTTTCCACATTTATTGATGTACATTATAGCTAAATTTCAGCCTCTGAAAATTAGTCTCTTGGAGTTCAGTGTTGCCAGATATGTGTACAATATAAACATTTATTTTATTATCAAATACAATAATGAATAAACAGGGTTTAACAAATCAGTATTAAAACCATGATTAATCTGGTCAGATTTCAAACATTTAACCAACAGACAAAAAAAGTGGTGAAAATTAAGCAAACATGGCAACCCAAGACTCAGACATCTAACCAACATCTTGAATAAAAGTTACAGAATATTTTTTGTTCCTTCTTTAATTTTGTGGTCTGTTAAAAACTGCACATTTTAAGCAGATATGTAATGTATTAAAATAATTCTAAATTCTATACACCTCATTTAAATGAAGAAAATACAACATTATACAAAACTGTTCTATGTTTTAAAATAATCCTGTAAATTTTCTGCAGCTCTGAATGTCTCAGGACTGATCCTGAAGATTCAGAGAGAGAGAGAGAGAGAGAGAGAGAAAGTGTGTGTGGAGTGTGTAGAGATTTCTGACCCGTGTGAGGACGCCGAGGAGGACGGAGATGGTGAAAAGAGCTCCTGGGGTTTCCCTCTTCATCCTAAATGTTTCTCCTCTGCTGTGAGATGTCTTGAATTCCATTAAGCTTTTGTGTCCGCCTTCACAGACGTCTCGCCTCCAGGCCTCTCATTTATACCCTCGCGCCTCTGATGTCAGAGCCAGAAAGTGCAAATAGAATTTGGACCTGGATCAAGAATAGTTTCAATTCCAGCTTCTTTTTCCTACAGGTGCTGTAGAGCGTGTGTGTGTGTGTGTGTGTGTGTGTGTCCTGAACCTCTGAGGAGCTACACAAAGAACACTGGAAAAAATGTGTGTGAAAAGTGTGAAAAGAGTGTCATGGGAGTTTAACACTTATCTGTTACACGCAGAAAAAAACACTGGGATTAAATTATTGTTAGAGTTTTATAAAAATGTGGATAAATACACACTGTAAGAGATCTATACTCTAGAATGTGTACAGCATGTGTGTGTGTGTGTAGTAGGAGTGTGTGTGTACTGTATGTGTGTAGTAGGAGTGTGTGTGTACTGTATGTGTGCAGTAGGAGTGTGTGTGTGTACTGTAAGTGTGTAGTAGGAGTATGTGTGTGTTTATGTGTGTAGTAGGAGTGTGTGTGTACTGTATGTGTGTAGTAGGAGTGTGTGTGTGTATGTGTGTAGTAGGAGTGTGTGTGTGTACTGTAAGTGTGTAGTAGGAGTGTGTGTGTACTATATGTGTGTAGTAGGAGTGTGTGTGTACTGTATGTGTAGTAGGAGTGTGTGTACTGTATGTGTGTAGTAGGAGTATGTGTGTGTTTGTGTGTAGTAGGAGTGTGTGTGTGTACTGTATGTGTGTAGTAGGAGTATGTGTGTGTTTATGTGTGTAGTAGGAGTGTGTGTGTGTGTACTGTATGTGTAGTAGGAGTGTGTGTGTACTGTATGTGTGTAGTAGGAGCATGTGTGTGTGTGTAGTAGGAGTGTGTGTGTGTGTGTGTGTAGTAGGAGTGTGTATGTACTATATGTGTGTAGTAGGAGTATGTGTGTGTGTGTGTGTGTGTAGTAGGAGTGTGTGTGTACTGTATGTGTAGTAGGAGTGTGTGTGTACTGTATGTGTGTAGTAGGAGCATGTGTGTGTGTGTAGTAGGAGTGTGTGTGTGTGTGTGTGTGTAGTAGGAGTGTGTATGTACTGTATGTGTGTAGTAGGAGTATGTGTGTGTGTGTGTGTACTGTATGTGTGTAGTAGGAGTATGTGTGTGTGTGTGTAGTAGGAGTATGTGTGTGTGTGTGTGTGTGTAGTAGGAGTGTGTATGTACTGTATGTGTGTAGTAGGAGTATGTGTGTGTGTGTGTGTGTGTAGTAGGAGTGTGTATGTACTGTATGTGTGTAGTAGGAGTATGTGTGTGTGTGTGTGTGTAGTAGGAGTGTGTATGTACTGTATGTGTGTAGTAGGAGTATGTGTGTGTGTGTGTGTGTGTAGTAGGAGTGTGTGTACTGTATGTGTGTAGTAGGAGTGTGTGTGTGTGTGTGTACTGTATGTGTGTAGTAGGAGTGTGTGTGTGTACTGTATGTGTGTAGTAGGAGTGTGTGTGTGTGTACTGTATGTGTGTAGTAGGAGTATGTGTGTGTGTGTGTGTGTGTGTGTGTAGTAGGAGTGTGTATGTACTGTATGTGTGTAGTAGGAGTATGTGTGTGTGTGTGTGTGTGTGTGTAGTAGGAGTGTGTGTACTGTATGTGTGTAGTAGGAGTGAGTGTGTGTGTGTGTACTGTATGTGTGTAGTAGGAGTGTGTGTGTGTGTGTGTACTGTATGTGTGTAGTAGGAGTGTGTGTGTGTGTGTGTGTACTGTATGTGTGTAGTAGGAGTGTGTGTGTGTGTGTACTGTATGTGTGTAGTAGGAGTGTGTGTGTGTGTAGTAGGAGTGTGTATGTACTGTATGTGTGTAGTAGGAGTATGTGTGTGTGTGTGTGTGTAGTAGGAGTGTGTGTACTGTATGTGTGTAGTAGGAGTGAGTGTGTGTGTGTGTACTGTATGTGTGTAGTAGGAGTGTGTGTGTGTGTGTGTACTGTATGTGTGTAGTAGGAGTGTGTGTGTGTGTGTGTGTACTGTATGTGTGTAGTAGGAGTGTGTGTGTGTGTGTGTGTACTGTATGTGTGTAGTAGGAGTGTGTGTGTGTGTGTACTGTATGTGTGTAGTAGGAGTGTGTGTGTGTGTGTGTACTGTATGTGTGTAGTAGGAGTGTGTGTGTGTGTGTGTGTGTACTGTATGTGTGTAGTAGGAGTGTGTGTGTGTGTGTACTGTATGTGTGTAGTAGGAGTGTGTGTGTGTGTACTGTGTGTGTGTAGTAGGAGTGTGTGTACTGTATGTGTGTAGTAGGAGTGTGTGTGTGTGTGTGTACTGTATGTGTGTAGTAGGAGTGTGTGTGTGTGTGTGTGTGTACTGTATGTGTGTAGTAGGAGTGTGTGTGTGTGTGTGTGTGTACTGTATGTGTGTAGTAGGAGTGTGTGTACTGTATGTGTGTAGTAGGAGGGTGTGTGTGTACTGTGTGTGTGTAGTAGGAGTGTGTGTGTGTACTGTGTGTGTGTAGTAGGAGTGTGTGTGTGTGTACTGTGTGTGTGTAGTAGGAGTGTGTGTGTGTGTGTAGTAGGAGTGTGTGTACTGTATGTGTGTAGTAGGAGTGTGTGTGTACTGTGTGTGTGTAGTAGGAGTGTGTGTGTGTACTGTGTGTGTGTAGTAGGAGTGTGTGTGTACTGTATGTGTGTAGTAGGAGTGTGTGTGTGTGTGTGTGTACTGTATGTGTGTAGTAGGAGTGTGTGTGTGTGTACTGTATGTGTGTAGTAGGAGTGTGTGTGTGTACTGTATGTGTGTAGTAGGAGTGTGTGTGTACTGTATGTGTGTAGTAGGAGTGTGTCTGTGTGTACTGTATGTGTGTAGTAGGAGTGTGTATGTACTGTATGTGTGTAGTAGGAGTGTGTGTGTGTACTGTATGTGTGTAGTAGGAGTGTGTCTGTGTGTACTGTATGTGTGTAGTAGGAGTGTGTGTGTGTGTGTGTGTGTGTAGTAGGAGTGTGTCTGTGTGTGTGTGTAGTAGGAGTGTGTGTGTGTGTACTGTATGTGTGTAGTAGGAGTGTGTGTGTGTACTGTGTGTGTAGTAGGAGTGTGTGTGTGTGTGTGTACTGTATGTGTGTAGTAGGAGTGTGTGTGTACTGTATGTGTGTAGTAGGAGTGTGTGTGTGTACTGTGTGTGTGTAGTAGGAGTGTGTGTGTGTGTACTGTATGTGTGTAGTAGGAGTGTGTGTGTGTGTATGTGTGTAGTAGGAGTGTGTATGTACTGTATGTGTGTAGTAGGAGTGTGTGTGTGTACTGTGTGTGTGTAGTAGGAGTGTGTGTGTGTACTGTGTGTGTATAGTAGGAGTGTGTGTGTGTATGTGTGTAGTAGGAGTGTGTATGTACTGTATGTGTGTAGTAGGAGTGTGTGTGTACTGTGTGTGTGTAGTAGGAGTGTGTGTACTGTATGTGTGTAGTAGGAGTGTGTGTATGTGTGTGTGTGTAGTAGGAGTGTGTGTGTGTACTGTGTGTGTGTAGTAGGAGTGTGTGTGTGTACTGTGTGTGTGTAGTAGGAGTGTGTGTGTGTACTGTGTGTGTGTAGTAGGAGTGTGTGTGTGTGTACTGTATGTGTGTAGTAGGAGTGTGTGTGTACTGTATGTGTGTAGTAGGAGTGTGTGTGTGTAGTAGGAGTGTGTGTGTGTACTGTGTGTGTGTAGTAGGAGTGTGTGTGTGTGTAGTAGGAGTGTGTGTGTGTACTGTATGTGTGTAGTAGGAGTGTGTGTGTGTGTGTGTAGTAGGAGTGTGTGTGTGTACTGTGTGTGTGTAGTAGGAGTGTGTGTGTGTACTGTATGTGTGTAGTAGGAGTGTGTGTGTGTACTGTATGTGTGTAGTAGGAGTGTGTGTGTGTGTGTGTGTGTACTGTATGTGTGTAGTAGGAGAGTGTGTGTGTGTGTGTGTAGTAGGAGTGTGTGTGTGTGTACTGTATGTGTGTAGTAGGAGTGTGTGTGTGTGTACTGTATGTGTGTAGTAGGAGTGTGTGTGTGTGTACTGTATGTGTGTAGTAGGAGTGTGTGTGTGTGTGTGTGTGTACTGTATGTGTGTAGTAGGAGAGTGTGTGTGTGTAGTAGGAGTGTGTGTGTGTGTGTGTGTACTGTATGTGTGTAGTAGGAGTGTGTGTGTGTGTGTGTGTGTACTGTATGTGTGTAGTAGGAGAGTGTGTGTGTGTGTACTGTATGTGTGTAGTAGGAGTGTGTGTGTGTGTGTGTGTGTGTGTGTACTGTATGTGTGTAGTAGGAGAGTGTGTGTGTGTGTACTGTATGTGTGTAGTAGGAGTGTGTGTGTGTGTGTGTGTGTACTGTATGTGTGTAGTAGGAGAGTGTGTGTGTACTGTATGTGTGTAGTAGGAGAGTGTGTGTGTGTGTGTACTGTATGTGTGTAGTAGGAGTGTGTGTGTGTGTACTGTATGTGTGTAGTAGGAGTGTGTGTGTGTGTGTGTGTGTACTGTATGTGTGTAGTAGGAGAGTGTGTGTGTGTGTGTACTGTATGTGTGTAGTAGGAGAGTGTGTGTGTGTGTAGTAGGAGTGTGTGTGTGTGTACTGTATGTGTGTAGTAGGAGTGTGTGTGTGTGTACTGTATGTGTGTAGTAGGAGAGTGTGTGTGTGTGTGTGTGTACTGTATGTGTGTAGTAGGAGAGTGTGTGTGTGTGTACTGTATGTGTGTAGTAGGAGAGTGTGTGTGTGTGTGTGTACTGTATGTGTGTAGTAGGAGTGTGTGTGTGTGTGTGTGTGTACTGTATGTGTGTAGTAGGAGAGTGTGTGTGTGTGTACTGTATGTGTGTAGTAGGAGTGTGTGTGTGTGTGTGTGTGTGTGTACTGTATGTGTGTAGTAGGAGAGTGTGTGTGTGTGTACTGTATGTGTGTAGTAGGAGTGTGTGTGTGTGTGTGTGTGTACTGTATGTGTGTAGTAGGAGAGTGTGTGTGTACTGTATGTGTGTAGTAGGAGTGTGTGTGTGTGTGTGTACTGTATGTGTGTAGTAGGAGAGTGTGTGTGTGTGTACTGTATGTGTGTAGTAGGAGAGTGTGTGTGTGTGTGTACTGTATGTGTGTAGTAGGAGAGTGTGTGTGTGTGTGTACTGTATGTGTGTAGTAGGAGTGTGTGTGTGTGTGTGTACTGTATGTGTGTAGTAGGAGAGTGTGTGTGTGTGTGTGTGTGTACTGTATGTGTGTAGTAGGAGAGTGTGTGTGTGTGTGTGTACTGTATGTGTGTAGTAGGAGAGTGTGTGTGTGTGTGTGTGTGTGTGTACTGTATGTGTGTAGTAGGAGTGTGTGTGTGTGTGTGTACTGTATGTGTGTAGTAGGAGAGAGAGTGTGTGTGTGTGTACTGTATGTGTGTAGTAGGAGTGTGTGTGTGTACTGTGTGTGTGTAGTAGGAGAGTGTGTGTGTGTGTGTGTACTGTATGTGTGTAGTAGGAGAGTGTGTGTGTGTGTGTGTACTGTGTGTGTGTAGTAGGAGTGTGTGTGTGTGTACTGTATGTGTGTAGTAGGAGAGTGTGTGTGTGTGTGTACTGTATGTGTGTAGTAGGAGTGTGTGTGTGTGTGTGTGTGTGTGTACTGTATGTGTGTAGTAGGAGAGTGTGTGTGTGTGTACTGTATGTGTGTAGTAGGAGTGTGTGTGTGTGTGTGTGTGTGTACTGTATGTGTGTAGTAGGAGAGTGTGTGTGTACTGTATGTGTGTAGTAGGAGAGTGTGTGTGTGTGTGTACTGTATGTGTGTAGTAGGAGAGTGTGTGTGTGTGTGTACTGTATGTGTGTAGTAGGAGTGTGTGTGTGTGTGTGTACTGTATGTGTGTAGTAGGAGTGTGTGTGTGTGTGTGTACTGTATGTGTGTAGTAGGAGAGTGTGTGTGTGTGTGTGTGTGTACTGTATGTGTGTAGTAGGAGTGTGTGTGTGTGTGTGTGTGTGTGTGTGTACTGTATGTGTGTAGTAGGAGTGTGTGTGTGTGTGTGTGTGTACTGTATGTGTGTAGTAGGAGTGTGTGTGTGTGTGTGTACTGTATGTGTGTAGTAGGAGAGTGTGTGTGTGTGTGTGTGTGTGTGTGTACTGTATGTGTGTAGTAGGAGTGTGTGTGTGTGTGTGTGTGTGTACTGTATGTGTGTAGTAGGAGTGTGTGTGTGTACTGTGTGTGTGTAGTAGGAGTGTGTGTGTGTGTACTGTATGTGTGTAGTAGGAGTGTGTGTGTGTGTGTGTACTGTATGTGTGTAGTAGGAGAGAGAGTGTGTGTGTGTGTACTGTATGTGTGTAGTAGGAGTGTGTGTGTGTACTGTGTGTGTGTAGTAGGAGTGTGTGTGTGTGTACTGTATGTGTGTAGTAGGAGAGTGTGTGTGTGTGTGTGTACTGTATGTGTGTAGTAGGAGAGTGTGTGTGTGTGTGTGTGTGTACTGTATGTGTGTAGTAGGAGTGTGTGTGTGTGTGTGTGTACTGTATGTGTGTAGTAGGAGTGTGTGTGTGTGTGTGTACTGTATGTGTGTAGTAGGAGTGTGTGTGTGTGTGTGTACTGTATGTGTGTAGTAGGAGTGTGTGTGTGTACTGTGTGTGTGTAGTAGGAGTGTGTGTGTGTGTACTGTATGTGTGTAGTAGGAGAGTGTGTGTGTGTGTGTACTGTATGTGTGTAGTAGGAGAGTGTGTGTGTGTACTGTATGTGTGTAGTAGGAGAGTGTGTGTGTGTGTGTACTGTATGTGTGTAGTAGGAGTGTGTGTGTGTGTGTGTTCTGTATGTGTGTAGTAGGAGTGTGTGTGTGTGTGTGTGTGTGTGTACTGTATGTGTGTAGTAGGAGAGTGTGTGTGTGTGTGTGTGTACTGTATGTGTGTAGTAGGAGAGTGTGTGTGTGTGTGTGTGTACTGTATGTGTGTAGTAGGAGAGTGTGTGTGTGTGTGTGTACTGTATGTGTGTAGTAGGAGAGTGTGTGTGTGTGTGTGTGTGTACTGTATGTGTGTAGTAGGAGTGTGTGTGTGTGTGTGTACTGTATGTGTGTAGTAGGAGAGTGTGTGTGTGTGTGTACTGTATGTGTGTAGTAGGAGTGTGTGTGTGTGTGTGTGTGTGTGTACTGTATGTGTGTAGTAGGAGAGTGTGTGTGTGTGTGTGTGTACTGTATGTGTGTAGTAGGAGAGTGTGTGTGTGTGTGTGTACTGTATGTGTGTAGTAGGAGTGTGTGTGTGTGTGTGTACTGTATGTGTGTAGTAGGAGAGTGTGTGTGTGTGTGTACTGTATGTGTGTAGTAGGAGAGTGTGTGTGTGTGTGTGTGTACTGTTTGTGTGTAGTAGGAGAGTGTGTGTGTGTGTGTACTGTATGTGTGTAGTAGGAGAGTGTGTGTGTGTGTGTGTGTACTGTATGTGTGTAGTAGGAGTGTGTGTGTGTGTGTGTGTGTACTGTATGTGTGTAGTAGGAGTGTGTGTGTGTGTGTGTGTACTGTATGTGTGTAGTAGGAGAGTGTGTGTGTGTGTGTGTACTGTATGTGTGTAGTAGGAGAGTGTGTGTGTGTGTGTGTGTGTACAGTATGTGTGTAGTAGGAGAGTGTGTGTGTGTGTGTGTGTACTGTATGTGTGTAGTAGGAGAGTGTGTGTGTGTGTGTGTGTACTGTATGTATGTAGTAGGAGAGTGTGTGTGTGTGTGTGTGTACTGTATGTGTGTAGTAGGAGAGTGTGTGTGTGTGTGTGTGTGTGTACTGTATGTGTGTAGTAGGAGAGTGTGTGTGTGTGTGTGTGTACTGTATGTGTGTAGTAGGAGAGTGTGTGTGTGTGTGTACTGTATGTGTGTAGTAGGAGAGTGTGTGTGTGTGTGTGTGTACTGTTTGTGTGTAGTAGGAGAGTGTGTGTGTGTGTGTACTGTATGTGTGTAGTAGGAGAGTGTGTGTGTGTGTGTGTGTACTGTATGTGTGTAGTAGGAGAGTGTGTGTGTGTGTGTGTGTACTGTATGTGTGTAGTAGGAGAGTGTGTGTGTGTGTGTGTGTGTACTGTATGTGTGTAGTAGGAGAGTGTGTGTGTGTGTGTGTGTGTACTGTATGTGTGTAGTAGGAGAGTGTGTGTGTGTGTGTGTGTACTGTATGTGTGTAGTAGGAGTGTGTGTGTGTGTGTGTGTGTGTGTGTACTGTATGTGTGTAGTAGGAGAGTGTGTGTGTGTGTGTGTGTACTGTATGTGTGTAGTAGGAGAGTGTGTGTGTGTGTGTGTGTACTGTATGTGTGTAGTAGGAGAGTGTGTGTGTGTGTGTGTGTGTGTGTACTGTATGTGTGTAGTAGGAGAGTGTGTGTGTGTGTGTGTGTGTGTACTGTATGTGTGTAGTAGGAACCCTATGCAACTCCAGGACACTTAACTCTATTAGTGTTTTCTCATCTATCTTAAAACCCTGCGTCTCCCAGCAGCTCACACTCCTGTCCATCTAACTACAGAACCCTGCTGCAGGAATAAAGTGGACTGGAGCAGCTGTCAGTGATCTCAGTGACGCAGAGGTGATTTCCAGTGAAAAGAAAAATGTAGCCTCACAATAACAGCTCAACAAACGCAGGCCAACTCTGACCAGTGCAACACACACACACACACACACCGGCAAACCGGAGCACCAGATTCCTGTCTGTGGTGGAGTCCGGAAAATCCCATCACTCTGAAGGAGAAAAGAAAGAAAGCTGTTCATCTGTCCTGCTGGTTTACTTCATGTCTCTGACACACACACACACACACACACACACACACACACATACACCTACACTGCATGAAGCTTTAGAAGGACAGAAACTCAAAAAAGACAAAATGTAAACTATCACATGTTTCAAACACAATAAAAGTCTGATCCTGAAGAGCAGGGGTTTACCAATCAGTGGGCCATGGGCCGGTACCAAATGATCCGGGCCGCAAAGAACGAATAAATTATGATATATTATATAATATTATTATAATATATTATTATAATAAATAAATAAAAATAAATAAATATATATATATATATAACTTACATGTATATATGTATATACACGCCTCACTCCCTCATTTCACTGGGTCACGGGTTTTTCCATACATCAGTAAGTCCACAGAAAGTCGGGCCACAGAAAAACTGTCCAGTATCAAACTGGTCCACGGTACAAAAAAGGTTGGGGACCCCTGCTGAAGAGGATTCAAGGTTTCAGAAACAAAAACTAGAGCAATGAACAATTTAATAATAATAATAAAAAAACATCACATCTGCTCCAAAAACCCACATCACATTTAAAATAGAGCTAATGGTCACCACTCCACACCGCATCATCATCATCATCATCATCATCATCATCTCCACCAGTACCTAGTGATTTTCACGCTTAAAGGAAATCATCAGCTTGAGCGTTCTTATTTAAAGCAAAATCAGTGCATTAGCATGTTGTGTGTATATTTTAAAGCTAATTTTGTTTCCTAACCACAAAAACCTCATCCACTGAAACTCCACTGCAGTTCAGCTCCATAAGAGTTTGAGCTGAAGTGTGATAAATGGTTGAAATGGTGATGATGTTCTTGTGGCCTGCAGACTGAAGACATTTCTACACATTAACATGATTAGATTACAACTTTTAGATCATTTCCTGGAGAGGAAACACTTACTGTTCGGTTTAACATAGTTTAAGGGTCCTAACTTCATGAAAGGGTTTATCTCTTAAGTAAAGGCTGGATTGGTTTATTTTTTATTTATTTATTTATTTTAAACAATTAAATCATTTGAATGTTTTATTTTCAGAAATGAGTCTCTTATAATAAAAACACTTTCTGTTTTATAAAGCTTGTATTGACGTTGTGTTTGTATTGCTTTGTTTATTTTGTGTTTCTTTATTATTTTTATTTTTATTATTTTTATATTCCCTAGCCGTTCTGTGACAGTTAGGGCGGGGCTCACCGGAAAGTCCACGTGATTCGATCTAAGACGTATCGAAAGCAAAGCGAAGCGCGCCGAGTGTCTGACCAATCAGGAGCGAGCTGAAGAACCCGATAGAGAGAAAATAAAGCGTTGTTGAGGTTTGCAGGTTTTTTTTCAGCTCGAGGAGTTGTTAGAGATTAGACTCGGAATCGGACGTTTTGGTGTCCTCGCGCGCGGGGAGGAGGATCATGGGAGCGACATTAGGGACCTTCAGCCTTCTGGCCTGGGTACGGGATTTATTCTGACTTAATTATTTATTTATTTAATAAGAGAGAAGTGTTTTTTCTAAATCTATTTAAAAAAATCTAATTAAAAAAGTCTGTTTAAATATCTTTGTGTGTTTGGTCTCGTGCGCGCACCTTAACCCGGTTTGCAGTGTTGCGCGTGACCCCACTTCCCCCCGGTAGTGTCTGTGTGATCAGAGGGATTAAACGTGTTGTTTTTAAACTTCCTAACCGGATTATCATCACCGTTCAGTGCATTTACACACATCACACAGGGCAAAGATCTGTCTAGAGCAGAATTTCTTCTGATTCCGTCAGATCACATTTACAGATGTGCTCCAGATGTGTTCCAGCTGTGAGACCTGCAGGGTCTCAGGTGTGTCAGAGACTCAAACCAAACCCAAAAAAACAGGTTTATAAAAAAATGAAGACGTGGTGAAGAGAAGAGGGAGCTTTATGGGGGAATTCTAAAGGAATTTCCTGATCAGGAGATTAGATTAGATTCGATTAGATTAGACCGAACCTCAGGAAGGGAAAATAATCCAGATCATTCATTTCCACATCGTGAATTTCACTTTCAGTTCTGAATGTTTTGTTCCTGAGGATTTGGGTGTGGCTCTGGGAATTCACGCTTTATCTTCGGCTCGTTGTGGTCAGGATTCCTCAGACATTTCAGACCTTTTCATGCCTTTTTACATTTATTCATCTTCCTAATAAACATTCCGTTTTCTTCACATGTTTAAAATACTGCTAAATTACAGTATGTTCATAAAACATCCCCGACTAGACAAACACTATACGGACAAAAAGTATGTGCACCCCTGACCCCTTAACCCTATGACCACACTCATATGTGATTCTGACCCAAACTGTTCTCACAAACTAAACACCAACTTGTATAGAGCGTCTCTGTGTGTGTTTTCCTTCACTGTCCTTCCCTAAAGACTCAAACCCTGCTCCAGCATGACACTGCCCCTTGTGCACAAAGCCCCTGAGCTCCATGAAGACATGGTGTGGAGGTGAAGGTTGGAGAAAGTGGAAGATCTCGAGTGTCCTCCTGCACAGAGCCCTGACTCTGACTGGACACCTTTGGGATGAACTGGAACTGGAGTCTCCTCAACATCAGAGTCTGATCTCACTGATGCTCTTGTAGCTGAATGATCACTAATCCCCACAGCCATGATCCAACATCTAGTCTAAAGCCTTCAGAGAAAAGTGGACAATATTAGAATCTCCATTTATGAGTGTAATGGTCAGGCGTTCAGATACTTTTGGCTTTATCGTGCATAGATACAATCATTAGACAGTCTGATTGGTGGATAAATTAGACAACAGTAAGGATTATGCAATAAAAATGTTTAGGAAATCATTAGAAAAAAAAATAATTGAAGTTGTACAGATAATGAAAAAATGTTCCATTGTGCCTGAAGAACATTTCCAAAGTTTGTCTTGTTCACCTTGAGACGCAAA